>NW_025767107.1:0-300000 GCF_003918875.1 Haliotis rubra
CCCGTGATTAAAGAATGTCACAATAAATAGTATGCCAAATTATCGTTACCATAAATAAACCTTCCCGAAGCGGCTCTTCACCCATGACAGTAATGCAGATGATAATCGCCTGGCCGTGGGTAAATTTGAGCAGCAGTTTCATCAGCAATAATAAACACTGGGTACTTCCTTTATATAGAGAGTGATTACTATCGGGGTCTCATTACATGTTAAATTACGAATGAAAGGGTCCTTCCTATAAATTGACCGAGCGGTATGAGGTCAGATAACATAGGAAGGTCACGAGTCGCAAGCAACAATCTGTATTTACCGAGACCGGAGTGTGGTATTTTATCACGTCCTTACATGCATTTAAATTGACAAAATAGTGTATTTTTAGCTAATATTTTGGTTTCAAACCGTTCAGTTTCATAAAGAGGATAGTGAAGAGTTTTGTACTGTAGGCTATCGCTTCTGACGTCACACCAGTAATGACGCTGTACTGCCTTGGTAACCGACGTCACGATTCATGCCGTTGTCATCGCCTCGTACAGCCTCCTCAGTAAACTACCCAGACTCGCTCTTGGCTCTGGTAAGTTGCTACATCCGCTAACATCACTCTGGTGGAAACATTGCGTTTTACGTTTTTTCGACGGATAAGTACGTCCGCCAGTTCGACTCACAATTAAACAGCGACACGGCAACGTTCTTTGCGATGCTTTAGATTCCTACAATGATTTGTTGTAGAATGAATGGGAATCTACGTGTTTGTTATGAAATGAAAAATAGTTACATAGCTCAGAAATGTGACTCATTTGAGAGAGGTCATCGCTATCCAATCAAATCGTTAGGAATCTCTGTATTGTTTCCGTTACGACACATGTGGTCAACGTTGATACAATTTCGTGTGGACGTAATGAGATTAGTGGCGTAACTATCCATACGTTGACCACCACGCGGGTGTTTAAACAATTACGTGATCAAAGGCCATAAGGATAGATTGGTGTGGTTTCTGGTGGATGGGGATAGATCCTGTCGCCAGTTTCGATATCCGGAACAACCGCATACCAGTTCTGATCCAAACAATATATTAATACGTATTCTTCATCCAACGTCATTGGTTTGCGGCGTCGCCGATTCTTCGCCGCTCATCCTCCGCATCATTAGTGTCGCAAAACCGCGTCCGGCATATTCCGCATTATGTTCCTTCCAACGCCGTCCGCCTGAATACGAAAATTCCTTCGTCCTCCCAAACGACCGCCGCGCGCCCAGCCATCGCCGGAAAGTCTGCATCGCCGCTGGCCCCAACAACCCCAACGGCATAGCGTATTATCAACATTACAGTTATTTCCAATGCTGGTGAAAGCTCTCCACTTACTTAGGTAAAAACATCATGATATTGTAGTTCATAAGTCGGAATGATATTTCGCATTCCTGTCAGATCTTGCCGGAACAGTATATTCTGCGCCTGTAAGCACTTCAAGGCCTACAAGATGTTTAGTCATCAAAGCGTATTATTAGCCGCTAGATCTTCCAAAACAGGTGGAATAGCATCTTGTAGAAACATCTGACAGCAATGCGACATATCAATTTACTTCATGCAGATATTTTACCGCTGCAAACGAGCTATGTAATCGTCAAAGCCCGGGCTTCCACATAGATTTTGAAAAGTTGGGCAAGCCTCAACTCTAACCCAGCGAAAGTTTCTGAAAACTCCACTGGCTTGGCAATGAAAAATAACATTCTTCTTTATTTATTTTCCTTTCCCTTTCTTGGTATTAATCTCTGGATGTAATTAGTTTGAACACTTCAAGGATGTATTAGTTTGACACCCTGATGTATTAGTTTGAACACTTGATAAATAGTTTTAGTTTGAACACTCTGATGTGACAGTTTGAACACTCCCCTGATGTATTAGTTTTGAGAAAACATCACGTCAACGTGCGATGTATGCAATACGATACTTAACACCGACGTAGCTTCGTAGGGGCCGTGTTGAACATTATTTTGGTCTTCAAAATTCTAAATATAACCTCAGGCGAGCTAAGGATAATTCTGTGAACTGTTAATCAGTGTAATGGCATGTTATGTGGCTTGGTCGGGTTTAAAAGAAATCCAAGCCGTAGAAATCTGCTAACTCAAGAGAGCTACGTGCTGTTGTAAGACCATACCCCTTTTGCAACCGAACTATATATTTTCTGACAAAGAACTAAAGCTTGCTATCCAAGGTTGCGGTAATTCTTCCATAGTTTCATGTACAATTGTCCTAAAGGCGCCTCCATTACGACGAAGTCATAAACCTTGCCTTCTCTCCCTCTCGGTGTTCACATAGTACATTTGTTTGTCACAGGTGCAGTAGTTAAGCTGTCGAATGGTGTTTATAGGTTATTCATTGAAGACAAAAGATGTTTACCAGTCGTTGTCAAGTTAAGATGATAAGCGTAGGTATTTATGCAATATGGGAAATCCGTAAATGTATGGTAATTACAGTGATAGCTGGCTATATTGCACCAGCAAGCAGGACCATATGAGTGTAAATAGTAATTAACAGGGCACACAAAGGGTCCCGTAACCTCAACTGAATTTTCTTCACCAAAGTGAATAGAAGGTTGGTTACTTAAAATGGCCGCTGTATACATGGTATACTTTGCTGTACATAACCAACGCATGCATACAAAAACATCTGGCGACAAAAGAATTTAGTGGAGTGAATACGTCATTGCTTTAAGGTAGAAATGCGTACGTAAGCATTTCAGTATTAAGTTTCTAGGCAGAATATAAAGGGCGAAAAACACTTAAATTGTGTAGGGACGGTATCAAAGTGATATTTCATTATCCAAAATGTCTCTGGATGGAATCCATGGAAACATAAACGACCCACTTCAAAATTCATTGGGTATGTAGAATATCGTGCATATATTATATATTGTGAAGATTGTAACAGTAATGTATGTATGTCCGCCCACGTGTTGGAAATAAAACAATGCCCGCTATTAATTCAATTTTGACTTCTTTCTATGGTGCCGTTTGAACAAACACAGCCGTTAACCCAATGATCTCGAAGAATATCCTTACTCTGTAATCGGTGCGGGATGGTGGTCTGGAAACCATAAATACTGATAAATGCATCACGGACCAGCTACCTTAAACCTTTTGATTTTTCATTTGTTCCCATAATTGGAATACAAGTATTATGGCAAAGTAAAGCAAAAGTGTACATATGCATGATCGAAGTTCATCAACTGGTGGTGTTACAAGAAATGCAACAAAGCATTAAGCTGACGCTTTACGGTTATCAGATTAAAACCTTAGAGGATAAAGGAAACCATTTCTCTGAAAAATTATCAAAACCATTGTTCCTTCTGGATATGAATTTTTCAACCGTGTAAGGCTCTAAAAAAAGTTTTTAAAGGACATTATTAACCTTTTGGGAATTCATTCTTGAAAGTGCAAGTATATATATATGATCTCTGCTATAAAAAAGATTATATGATTTTAGCAAATGGCTTTTATTACCAAAACCAAAACTTAAACCAAAGTCTCTCTGGTATTTCAAATCTCTTGATTGTTTTACTATCCAGTTTCTTCTAAGTTCTTTTCCGGCTGGTTACAACACATCTCATGGTACATGACAATCATACCTTTACACTATTCCGCTCTTGAAAACGTCTTCATTGAGGACTGCTTTACACTCAAGTGCCCTTTCGGTAAAACACGATGCGGTCGCAACATCTTTGTCCCGGTAGCTCTTCACGGTCGCCATTGTTCCTATAGTAGCCGTGAGTATAGCCCTCTCGTAATATTTTCGGCTTTTATGCTTATCAAAGCTTACTTTGGATTTTGCCCTTTGCAAAGACATATCTCTTTCCTTAGCTTCGTCACTTCAGTAGCGCTTCTTTGCGTTTAATATTGGACGAAGTCGCCACAGAATCAATTGAAAACCAACTGACTCTGGAATATTTGCAGACACACTTCCCTTTGCTTTGACTGAATAAGCAACTTAACAGTTAGAACTCAATGCTTAAATCAGTGTCAGTTAGGCTCTAATCACTCAACACCAATACCGATCCGGGATTAGGCGAGAATCATGTGTCGCCTCCACGGACTCGTTCTCTCCGCCACGGTTAGCGGTGATCGTGCTTCGTGCGGATAGGTGAGTCAATTCTTGTATTGATGACAGCCGAAGCCTGCTCGTGTCGTACCGTCCGGAAACGGAAAACCGAATATCCTCTGCTATGACAGTCACTTTTATAACGTAAGAGGATTGTTTTTTCTAAAAATTGACCGGAAGGTGAGGTCGGATATCTGGGTTCCGGCTCTGAGGTCCTCAATGTAGGCTACTTTATTTGCATAAAAGTTTCACCATCAACACTAAAAACCATATATGTTCCTCCAACATCAAATTGGTGAGTTTCAGATCTCAAAAGACTTAAAAATATCTTCATTAAAGCGGTCCTTAATTGTTAAAATTCCATTTTAGCCCAAATGCCTAATAAAGTGATTTATTTTCGACATTATCACCATGAAAAGCCCCGGCTTAGATGCATGATTTGAAAATGAGCCGGTAAGCACCCCCAAGACTAACTAAATATACAGCCTTGCGTTTCATCGGGCTTACACGACAAAATTGGCTTCTGCTTACAAGCCTGCGTCGCATTCCCGCGATGGGTAGCAAAAGCCCCACAAGCCCAGGGAAAGTGCGTACTGTACCGAAGGGAAAATTGAATTCTGATGATTTTGATGTCGCGCAATTCGCCAGTATTATTCAACAATTGTTACATGGTGCAGTTCAAGACAATGCCAACACTGATAGTTTTATCGCTTTACATACCGGCAAAACTCCTTAATGGTAAAATGGACTGCACCTCGCTATTCATGCACGGGTCTAAAACATTGCACGGCGGCCATTCGTTCGTCTCACAGTGCCAAGGTCTACTCTAGAAGAATTTCAAAGAGACTTCCTTTCCTAATGCAATACTCTTGCTAACCTTCAGTAGTACTTTTAAGTAGTATCGGATATTTTTGTCCTGTGGCGATACATCGATGTATCACAGCCCATGCGATATTAATATCCTGATCTATTGCCTAAATGTAGTTTTGTATTGATGCATTCGTATCGTATATAGTTGATTTGCGTAAACATCGATAATACGGATAAATCATTACACCACTCACGTCAGATGGCCTCCTTTGATCTGGAATAATGATGCCATCCTATTACGGACGCTTCTCAAATTTCAGTTACCCGGACGGAATATAATTTGTACACCTATTTTGAATCCATCTCTTTGGGTAGACTATGAAAACTGTAGTGGATTGCAACTAGTTCATAAAGTTAGATTAATTTAAGCAGTTTCTGTAATTATTGAAAGCTTACTACCTGACATCATTTATGCTAGTTTATGCGTTTTTAATTTTGCTTTTTATTGTTCATCAGATCGGTTATATTATTATATAATAATGTTAAATCTACTGGCAAGCATCCCAGCATCATGGAATATAATGTGTAATTCTATCAATCTATCAAAGTACCAAAACGTTTTTTAAGTATGTTTTAATTCATATTTAGTGAAACTGTTAATTAAATGTACCTCCGTACAAAATTTCCAGAAATCTAATAGAAACTGAAAAATTGCTAAAATAAATGGAAAACTACATTGGGTGTAAAAGTACTTGAAAACCGGTTGCTATTTATATACCTGTTTCTTTAAATTATCAGTGTGCAGATCATGTCACAAACATAAAAACTGGAAGGATGGGTGTGGAAAGAGTGGGGAAAACACGTGCAAAGTCTCTTGAGTCAGCTGAGATTATCCTTCAAAAACAACATCATACGTACATTTTAACAACTACTTCTATCAGTTATGCAAATAAAAAGCATTACATAAAAACGCCATATTTCCACCTTTGGGGCCGGAGTCTCTAAATATTTTGATACCGAAAGCCCGTCAGTTAACTCAAAGGAAATAACCCTTGGTGGGGTTTTACAGTGATGGCTTAACTCATAGTCATTAATGAATTGTAGGGTTGCTATGCGTTTTCGAATGATTGAGTACAGTGGAAATACTCAATATTTGAATAAACCAAATTCTAAAGGAGCTTTCTTCTCTGCTAATTCAAAGCCATACATAGCTAGACCTTGCTTAGATTATAGACTTTCATATAAGGCATCATAGATATTTCTACTAGCATGTTACTGACCCTTAGCTCCCATTAGCTTCATTAGCCGCCCAGCACTTCTGCGAATTAGGCGTTGGTAGATGTAAAATGTTAGTGAAGATGTTGGTCCCCGCCAGCCGCCGGTGTTTGGTATTGTTTACTCTGTAAACCCGGAACCCGCTCTTAACAGACGGTGAACTCTTGGGAATATCTAGATATGCTTCATTTAGGTGTAAGCATTACAGTAAGCGGCTTCGGCGGAAGGGAAAATAATATCGTTCTCTGACTTATGATAAAACAGAGACTCTATATAATAGACTATTGTACGGCCCCTGGATACAGATTGGGGATAAAAGATATGGAAAACAAAATATTTCGACAACAGACCATTGTTTGGGTCTTTAATTGTAAATATGATTCCAATAGCTTAACCTAGATTTCGATATCCTTCGAATGTACATTTTATTGAAACTGAAAGTATATACTTGTATCCCGTGACAAGAACGAATACTTAATAATTCAAAAAGCATAACAGCACGAGTATCCATTTTGTCTTTTGCCTACATACGCTCAATCACATGAATTGTCTTCCAGGTCACGGAGCATCAGTGGTTTAGGGGCCCGTATTGCAATTCTCGTGCGTTTCCATGTGTTTTGACGCGGCATGGACGCCCCGTAACATCACTATTTGATTTATGATTCACAAAAACATGCTCATGATATGGTTGGAATCGTGCCATGGATTAGTTAGATTTACTTTATTTTATGGTAGTGGTTTGAAACGCGCTTTAACAAAGGCCTATAGGTTCGATCACATATATATTCGTTCTTTACAGCTTCTTTTCTAGAGATGCTCACGCCAAAACTGATTTAAATTTAATTCGCAGATAAAAAAGAATACAATACAAATAAATAGTATTAAATTATCGTTACCATGACAACCCCTGTGACATTTCGCCTTATGTAAGAGAGAAATAAATACGATGCTGTATAGCAGTACCACTGCAGATGATAGTGTGTATGTCGTAAACGTCAATAAGTTGCTGCAGCGCTATTGGTCCCTAATCACTGATATCTATACAATTATATGTGTGATGGAGGAGAACCTGCGTGTCGCTATTTTCTCAGTAACTCTGAATACATGCATGTAGCGTGAAACAGGCAGAGATACCTATAGAAGAAAGTGTTTTATCCCAATCCTGTACAAATCCATGCTTTATGTCTATAAAGGGGATATAATGTGGAATGAATGACATGTAATTTTTTATCTGGGCCCGTTTTATGATGATACATATTGCGATCTTCACAATAATCTCACTGGCTATCAGCTCTTGAGGGTACGTTTCAAACATAACCGATATTTCTTTATTATTGTATTTATACAGAAACATTCTTCGAACGTTTTCCATATACGTCCGCCAGATACATTTCGTAACACTCTACCCCTTTCTCCCTTGATCTTCTCAAACGACTGCGTTGGCAAGTTCGAAGAATCCTGGTCAAAGTAGAAAAGTCCTAAGACTATTCCTAACAAATCTGTAACTTACACACTGTACCATAAATGCAAGTAGAGCTTCCTGTTCTGGGGAATATCAGGAAGACAAACGATACCATTATCTCCTACGTTTTAGAAAGCACCCACGTACTTAGGGAAACAATGAACCCACTGAGATATTGCATCCTTGCCGAATTCAATATTTTCTGCACCCGTCAGGATGGAACTTGAACATGCGAGGTCTGCGTCTATGTCGTGGTTGGAGGTCTGAAAGATCTTGGGGCAACAGATTGGGTTAGTAGTCATAGGCTTGCTCCAAAAACAACGGAATACATATATCTTGTTAGAAGGAATTCCCTCTGACATGGAAATTGCAGCAGCTGCAACATCACATTTTTACTGTGTGTGACATTTTGCTTTCGACTCTGGGTTTATGGATCGTCAATTTAAACAGGGACAATCATCAAGACAACTTTACAAAAGGCACAGAGGCCCAACATGCCAATGGTATACTCAGAGAACGCACCTGCCTGTGCCATCCGACATAATCGCTACATCGATAAAAACTATTTTGTGTGTGCGCGTAGTTTACGGCCAAAGGCTGAGCGGAAGGAGAAATAATGATGGTACAGGCACTGTGAGACTATTAAGAAAGGTCACATGCAGTGCAATAATATTCCAATTATGTACCGCCAAAACTTATCTTTTACAGTAATTGATGCGCGAACTGAAGAGAGACTTAAGAAATTACGAGTTGGTTCGTGTAGCGTATTTGGCCAAAGCTGAAAAGAGAGATAGGACTAATGCCTTAGTCTCTAAAATATATATAATTTTGATAGTAACAAAACAAGCCCATTTAAAATGGAAAGGCGCCCTTGTGGAGACTAGAGATTCAGAACCTGTGGAAATCTAGGGATTTTGCTTATATTTAGGGCTTTAGCACTGCAGAGAGTGGGCTCTTGGCAGCAGGGAAAATAATGCGTTCTTGTGGACCGTGAGACAGGACTACAAGAGAGATAAAGTGCTATTCCCTGTTGGGACAGCTTAGGGACACTTAAGGACGAAGGGGCAGCTCATCGCCCCTTTGTTCACCACTCACAAAATTTGCCAACACCGCCGACAAAGCGTAATCCGATACTGGCAACAAAAGTGAGCGCAGCTTAATAAGCCATGTTAGCTTGCGTAATACCACTCTCTAGTCAGGCTCCTTTGATGATAAGAATAATGAGGTCACGCCTGCACGTGAACGTTGGATTTCAAACGTACTAAAATGTGTGAAAATGAAATTACATGAACCAAGTAATTCACATGATGGAAACACAAATGATCATCTTGTTTTGAGCACAGGTAACATGAAGGTGTATGAACTGTTCATATACATACCCCCTGAAATCCGGTATGATACATAAATATCTAAGGTGTGTAAACATTTGCACATGCAGTATTCCATGCGTTTCCCCACCTATAAACTTACATGTTTCCAACCTGGGTAAACTTAGAACGAAATCGTAAATTTCAGCACCCATTGAAATTCAAAGGAATGCATCAGAAATATTTGTAAGATCATGTAATTCTGGGGTATCTGTTTTGGTAATTCATGTTTGAAATCCCTGACAATCCGGTCATGGCATACATGAACGAGGTCTCCTTGTGCATGACAATGAAAATGTACGATGAGCATATGTTTCAAAGGCATAGATTCACATGAAATATATGCCCGAAGTTAGGAAATATCCGGAAAACATACGCAAACTGGGGCCCGCCAAGTATTTCCTCTACCGTATTACGCTGCTTATTTCTAAATGGTTTACTATCCGGTTTTGGGTCCCGCGTGACAATAACAATATACAATACGCCGCTACATAGCATACAAGATAGCAGATGTCGTAATGTAATACATACGGAATTGCCCAACTAATCCAAGGAATTACGCAAAGTTGCATTGCCTCATAGGTTCACTCGCAGGAAGGCGACTTTTCGGCGTGTGGTAAACATGATACGTTTTCTTTCATCTTCGCCTTCATGCGAAAAGGGTGAACATTTGCAACAGTGGGGTTCGGGGCATTTATACAAGAACCTTAATCCCAGAGGAAGGCGTAGACAAACCACAATACGCTTCATGTTCATTTTATTCATACATATGTATTCATGAAATCATTATTTGAAATATACAAAGCATCATCTAACATGCTAATTATCATTCCTATCATTTTATACTATATTTCACTTAAAATATGTTGAAAGTCCTTATCTAACATGCTAATCATCTTATCATTTATAATTATATTTCCACCTAAAATATGTACAGAGAGTTCACTTCCAGACGCTAGTTCAATTTAAGAACATACTGGATGCACTGTCTCCATATATCTGTACACCGTCATAGCTTAATTTTAATGAACAACTTTGGTATGTATATTAAGCTACTGGTTTTATTATATGCAGATGATACTGTCTCTCACTAGCAGAAAACGTGCAGAAGATTTGCAGTTAGCTCTTTGGATAGATTCTCAGAATATTGTGTTTTATGGAAAACTTCAAAGTTAACATTAATGAAAACGCCAGATTATGATATTTCAAAGGCTATGTTAGGGAATAAAACATAAGTTTCTAATTTTTAATGATGAAATTGAGGTTGTTCGAGAATATTCTATATTTGGGGAATATTGTTTTAATGCTAATGGTAAATTCACAAAGGCAATTAAGAGACTTTCTTTGAACAACCATCAAGACCCATGTTTTCCATCTTTAAAATTTTCCGAAAACTACAAGCAAATACCAATCGATTGTCAACTCAAAACTGTTTGATCAATGCATCTTTGCCAATCCTACTTTACAAGTTCGGAAGTGTGGGGCTATGAAAATTCAATCATCTTGGAAAGGAACGCGCTTAAAGTTTTGTAAATATATTCTAAAGTAAAACAATCTACCCGTAAATTTTATGGTTTATGGTGAATTAGGCAGATATCCTATTGATGTTCATATAAAGTAAAAATCATCAGCTACTGGGTGTAAATTCTACAACTGAAACTAGTAAATTTCCCCACATTCCTTATAACATTATGAAATTTTAGATCATCTCCAGGAATGCTGATTTCACTTCGACCAACTAAAAAGCAGTCCAAAATATTCTTCAAAACGTCGGGCTCTCCTATATTTGGTAATCTCAAAAGTTCCCTAGCATCGACTGGTTGAAACATCATGTCAAAAAAATTCATTAATTGACCAGTTCAAACAATCATGGTATGCTGATGCCCAAAAATTCATCTAAAGGAGTAAATATTATCATCTATAAAACCCTCACTTACTTTAGAACCTTATCTTCTAGATCTACCTCATCAAACTTTCGTATCTGGTTAACAAAATCAAAAACTTCTCTAATCATAGATTACCCATTGAAACGGGACGATGGTTTAATATATTCATCTAGGCAAAACAGAACATGTACAATTTGTAAAACATAACATTATTTTGTGACGAGTATCATGCTATTTTATCATGTACACAGCTAAATGCTCTGAACGTAAGAAGATTCTTCCCTCCTATTTCTGTAATAATCCACATATGGACAATTTATCTCACTTTATGAAATCAAACTATACCCCACCCGTATTGAAACTTTTCACTCTTTTGCTAAACTGTAGGCTTTAGCCACTTCTAAATCAAAATACCTACCCATATGGTATTTGTATTTAAACGACTGTATCATTCTGTATGATTTTCGAGAGAATTAAACAAACAATTCTGTTCTGTTCTGTTCTGTTCTGTCATTCATCTGGAATCCAACGTCAACCGCGACGTTGTTTGCTTGTTGCGGATTGCTGCACGCCTCACTGCGTGTAATCCCTTGAATGAGCAAGAAATGTTGTGATCATCAGATATGTTTTATTGTAATAAAACGGTTGTATCCCATAACCCCTACATGCCACTACACCCTACAGCCCAGTACCCCTGGCTACAATTAGTTAAACAAACACACGGCATTTTACCTTTGTCTGGTATAATGAACCTGGCCCAAAGCAGAGAGAGATTAGTGCATAGAGCATGTACAGCGATGAGATCAAGGGAGGGATTAAACTGTTCTTAGTGTTTTGTGTCAAGGAAATTTGGATTAGCTAAAAGTTGTTTTAGTTTGCTGATGAAAGATAAACCTCTAGTGAGTAGAACAATTTTACAAATTGGATAATGTGTAGGTTGTTAAATGTTGAAATTAAGTTGTTTTAGTGCCGTGAAAAAAGATACAGCCAGTATTATTGAGAAGTGGAGAGAAATCGAGAAGGTGAGACGAGAAAGTAAATTGAGATAGTTCGGTCCATAGTATATAGCCTGTTGACAACAAACTAACATGGCATCAACATGGCTGGTCTGCGTAATGTTGAGTGTGTTATGTCACGGAGAGGTAGCCCCAAGTCCTATTTGATTTGTTATCTTCACACTAAGAAATGTCGAGAGACAGTCTTGTGTACACTGGAAGTGTGTTCAGTCAACATGCAGAGTGGGAAGAGTCACAACTGTTGGCAATGTTGTAAGGAATAACGACAGAACATAATCACCCAACCAGTATAAAATGCATTGTTGGTCAGTAGACTTATACTGAAATACAATCTGTCTGTCTGTCTGTCTGTGTCATGAGCGACGATTTACGAATCACTCTCAAAGAGTAACCTCTCCCTACGTTGCCATAATGCACCATTCCTGTACTTTGGACATGTACAAAATGTCGGTACGTCAACGGTTTTAGGCATTAAGGAAAAAACCCGTAACAGTAGTTCAAGCAATGCCATAAGTATGAAATGTGTATTCATAGACTTTCAGAAAATAGATCTGTTATAAAATTGAATCGAATGGCCAGGCTGGTGACATGTTGCAGGCAGTCACATCTATTGGCAGCCACCGCCTCCTTCATCCATTTAACATAATGCGAATGTACGCTAGTCTCAATACTTACATGGTATCTAATCCAGACATGGGGCAAGTTCACTAGATCACATCCCTCTTTGGTAGGTTTACTAAGCGAATTCGAGGCAACAGCCTTGTGTAGGCTGGCCTGGCACAGAAATCCGACGCTCACGTTACATCCAAATTTAACTCCTGTTATCCCATCCATGTTCAAGCCGACATGCATGCACATCTGAGATGTGTGTGTATGCAGAAAGCAGCCGAAACTATTTCTTTGCGCTCTGTGCTAGTCTACAAAAGCTAAAGAAGACATTTTTGCATGGAAACTCGGTCAGTACGATCGTTGCCACGGTAACCACCAAAATGAGAGAACTGTTGGAGAAAAAGGAAGAGGCGGCGTGTAGGTGACCGACTCTATGTGTGGGGGTCGAATCCCGGTCGGATTTCAACCAAACAAAAGTATTTGATTCTCTTCTTAAAGGCCCTGTCTCATCTTCATTTGATTTAGGCTTAGCGTATGCCGACGTATAAAAAATGGCGAATACGCTGACGTACGTCGAATACGTTATGGGTAAATTTTTGTATAAGCTAAACGCATGGTGAGGCACGCTGGTATACTTTCGTAGTACGGGAGGTCGTCGAAAAAATCTGTGGATGCATGGATTTTTCTTTCATATCAACCATCTGAAGACCAAAATTATTTCACTTGCAGACAAACTGTTACGAAACCAGGGTTGCGCAACAGAGACAATAAAATTACCAGTCTTCCTATATGCGAGCCGAAGCGAGCAAAGGTTAACAAAGTACTTCCTCGCTTCGATTCGAAAACACGCCAAAGACCCGGGTTCGAATCTCACATGGCATTACAATGAGTTAAGCCGATTTCTGGTGTCTCTCCGCCGTGATATTGCTGGAATATTGCTAAAAGCGCCGTCAAAACCAAACTCAGTCAGTCAGTCGATTCGAAAAATATATGTAAAATATCGCCAACATCAAAGGTTGTGCTCTTGGATGTCCAACCTCATATTTACTAATTATTCTATGTAAAATATATCATTTATTCAACATTTTAAGAGCCATACCTGGCATATCAACTAGTTTCGCGCGTCATACGTGGCATACCAACTAGTTTCCGCCTGTCAGCTTCCGGTTCAACACGAATGTTCCGTTCGAGGGTCGCGTCATACCAAGAACCGTTAGGAAAATGGGAATTTTTATCGTGTCTGTTCAAACAGGAGGACTTGTGAAAATATATTGGTTCTGAGAAGTAGCCAGCGACAAAATGTGGCGGTGTATTGCATGGACTGGCATTGTAAGATAAGACCTAGTCTGTAGTGTACGCACACGCACGAACGAACGCACTCTCATCCCTACGTAAGTGGAATTATCTTGAACGTGACAATAAACCCACATTTCGCCTCAGCTCAACTTTGTACAATATACCTTTTGATACTCTCCGGGACGGTGGGGTAGCCTAATGGTTAAAGCGTTGGCCTGTCACGCCGAAGACCCGGGTTCTGAATCCTCACATATGGGTACAATGAGTTAAGCTTCCATTTCTGGTGTCCCCGCCGTGATGTTTCTGGAATATTGCTAAAAGCGGCGTAAAACCAAACTCAGTCAGTCGGCCGTGATACACCCCACCCTTTGTCCTGACAATGACCATTGAAACTCGTGAAAATGATGTGTAAACACCCACCCACCCCTTACACACACACACACACACATAATTCTCAATAGTAAGGCACCACCACCACCACCACTACCACCGACCACCACCCCTTGCTCAAAAAGCTGTATCCTCCGCTGCGACAAAGAAAGAGTATACTACAGTGTATTATGTTCCAGGTTAAATTGAAGGGGAACCCACCATCTCAACACCGACAGCAAGAGAGACTAGTTTTCGGGAATTAAATATGTATATTAGTGCTAAACGTTATTTGTTATTCACACGAGATAATTTACTTACATATTTAAAAGACCGATGTTCCAAAGGCAACGCCCAAAATTGTCTCCAACTGTTTTCTCTTGAAAACACTTTTAAATGAACAAACACGTGGTTCCGAGGCCCTTTGAAGCGTAATATAATGCCCTCTCTTCCTTCCAGAGTGAGTGAGTGAGTGAGTTTTACGCCACTGTTAGCAATATTCGAGTTAATATCACGGCGGTAGATTATCAGAAATGGCTTCACATTATTCTGCTGATGAAATCGAACCCGTATCTTCGGCGTGATGGGCGAACGCCTTAACCACTGGGCTACCCGGGACCGCCCCTCCAATGGGTAGAGCCGGTGGGTAGCCTACTGGTTAAAGCGTTCATTCGTCAGCAACAAAGACCCGGGTTCGATTTCACATGGAGTCAATGTGTCAAGCCCATTTCTGGTGTACCCCATCTTGATATTCCTGGAATATTCCCCAAAGCGGGCGAAAAACTAAACTCACTCACTCACTCTAATTGTGATTTGGCCAATTAATTGCCATGCAGCAGTGAAGCCTGAATATCCCACTCAGACACATTATACCGACTCCGAGCTGACCAGTCCTCGTTGTACCCATTAATGCCGAGCGCCAGGCAGGGACAAAACAAGTCCCATATTTTATTGTCCTTGGTATGAAGCGGCCGGGGATCGAACCCGCGGACCTTTCGCCTCTGGGCGGACCATTTTAGCAGAGAACAAATATTTTGCATATTTTATAAAATGGAATATTGCAAATATAATTCTAAGATGCCTAGCGGTTAGAACAATCGGAAAAAAATACATTATCAGACAATAAAGGTATAGTTTTTTTGATGACCTAACAATTGAATGACGTTTACCCGTCACTGCGCCATTCTAGTGTGCCCCTCGTAATCGAACCATTTTACATTACGTCACAATGTAAAGCGACGTCACGATGCATGTCAGTTGTCATCGCCTCGTACGGCCTCTCCTACAGTAAACTACCCGTCCGTTGCATCCCGTTTCTTTGGTTTGCTGCTGCTTCACGCAGCTAACATCACTGGTGGAAACATTACGTTTATGTTTTACGACGGTAAAAATGTGTCAATCTGACTCACAGTTTTCAGCGACACGGTAACGTTCGCAATGTTTACATTCCCACAATGCAATCGTGGAATGTCGCTTGACTACTCAGCTTCATCTGGATGTACCTGATCTAAACTTACGTTGGTAGTAGAAATGCGACGTCTATATTGCCCCGTATGGTTTACGTTAATGACAGATGTAATTAAAATAATTCAGAGAAGATATTTAATCCGAACGTAAACCGTCATCAAACTGTTATCATTTTGTTTTTTCTGGTAACGTTCGTCTTAACGTAGGGGAAGACACATCAATAGAACAGCGCACCAGTTAGCCCTAAAAGCGAGGATTCTTAATTGAGGTCACCGACACCGTCATTTGTTTTCTGCCTTAAATTAATCGTAATTATCCTTAGAAAGTATTAAATTTAGCATCTTAGAAAGATAAAAGTTCGTTTACTTCAATGTAGTTTGTAATAGTATAGTTTTGCCCCTGAACTATTATATCATCAAAAGCACTCGGACTACCGTCCTCGTGCTTTAATTATAATAGTTCAGGGCAAAACTTTACTTTATTACAAAACACATTGGGGTAGAGCGAACTTTATTTCCTAAATAAAATGTTAACTGTGAATATGCCATATGTATTCTATAATCAGTATACTATCACACATAGTGAACATCACATATGAGGTACAGGGAAAGGCTCAATTTGTTTCTTCAAACTATACTCGCAAAAATATGTTCACGATATCTGCGGAGTGCTCATGGTTAATCTGAACATTGCGTGTCACAAGATTGCATTCTTTTTCGTTTCGTGTGGAGCTTCGTGTCACTTGGTAACGTGTGGCGACGTCAACCAGGGAAGTGTTTATTACACCCGGTGATCGTCCATGCTTCGGCATCCCTAAAGGTAAACCACTAGAACACTTTGAAATGAAACTTTAATATTTTGTTTTCCGTCTGCCAAACATCGAATCGTCTTTAATACATACATTTTAGTTACAGTCGCCATAGATAATTATTATGATCGATGCATGGGATACGCACTATAGTAGCATAAGGGTCGTATCCCATGCATCGATCGCCTGTGCACATAACCTGCACCTCGAACACGAGAGTAGCTTGAAAGCGAAAGTGGCTTGAAAATTCATTTTAATGAGTCCTGACTTGAAAGCTGAAAGACTAGTCTGCCCTACAGACCACGACTGACTGACTGACTGAGTTTAGTTTTACGCCGCTTTTAGCAATATTCCAGCAATATCACGGCGGGGGACACCAGAAATGGGCTTAACACATTGTGCCCATGTGGGGAATTGAACCCGGGTCTTCGGCGTGACGAGCCAACGCTTTAACCACTAGGCTACCCCACCGCCCCCTACAGACCACGAAACAAATGTACTCAATGCAGCCCATGCAAGTCAAGAATGTGTGGCAAGATTGAAAAAAAAATATAAGTTTAATTTAAAAACTTTTATTTTCTGTAAAAAAAGTTCATTTCAGAGACGAGCTGTTAGTCTAGCTGAAAGAAGTGTACCAAGACAAGACAACAAAACCATAGTCTTGAGGTATAATCACGTTTTTGCAACATCTGAAAACTTGCACGTAGTATATGCAACCAGATGCGGTCGTGTTTTAGTTATGATTGCTGGGTTATGCCCCTTGATCCGTAGTTCACAATATATCCTTATAGGAGAGATAAGCCTGCTCTGATATATTTATAAGTATGACCTATATATATATATAAGATATCTTATATGTACAGTTCATACTTATAAATATATCAGAGCCGTGCGCCTATGCCCATAGGTCAGAATGTTTATTTTTTGTGTTTCTCATCGCGCGACCGACCCTAATTTTATTGCCGACCAAAACAATTATAAAAAATTTATTCCAACACCGCCGACTCGAACCCAAAACGTACCGACTCGTCAAGTAAAACGTTACCACACCCAAAAAAATCAGAATTATGACACTTGACAACAGACCGTCCATGATGTCTGCTACTCCCATAGCAGACGAAAACGAAAAATAAACATCTGGTCTATTTTGAAGTATCACCTTCATATCCCTTTTAAAGTAGCAGAAGTGACATCTTAATTTGATAATCTTTTAAAATTTATGAACTCATTCAAGCACAATATATAACGGTGTTTGATACACTGGTCTCTAATATTTGTCTTTATATACTCATGCCAATAATGGTTGTCACCCCTCCCGACCCCAACACCACACACACACCTCACACTCCTCACCTTCCCTACACCCCTCCAATTAAAAAATATTGAAGGGGTGACAACCATTACTGGCATGAGTATAAAAGGGCAGACTATACTTTTGTTTCGTTGATCTCAAAGCTGCATTGATTCCATCAATAGAACAAGTTTGATGTATAAACTTTAGACTGGCAATGTCAAAAGTATTCATTAAGATTCATTAGAAATATGTACACAAATGTTGAATCATGTATATCATTGTAAGGTGGCTACACAACAACTGTTTGACTGTGTGAGCGGAATAAAACAGGGTTGCCAACTATCACCACTACTATTTTCATTTCATGTTAATTACTGAATTTCGTGGTGTTAATGAAGATAGTTGCATTGATCTTGGTGTCTGTCGATTTTTCATGTTACTCTTCACCGATGATATGTATCTGTTTGATAGCACTGTCCGAGGTTTACCAAAACATTGAATAATCTTAAAATATATTGTAAAATAGGATGCCACGATACATCGATACATCGATGCATCGATACTTTTCGAAGACGATATTAATAATCGGTACATTCAAAACTGTATCGATATTTTGTTTTGAAAGTATCGGTTTAAATATGTTTATGTATCGTTAATATTTTGCAACTGTATCATGTTTTTGATGCTATGAGCGCTTTAAATGATTATTTGTCATGCACAAAGATGGGAAATTAGAACTTTTTAATCTCTGAGAATAAAAAATGCTGATCTTTCATGGACAATAATAAATGAAATATTAATGTTCAAATGTAACTAAATTCACGCAATAATGCCGCGAAAATAGATATCGTGACACCTATCGATTCATGAAACTTATGTAACATGACATCCCTATTGGAAAAAAGTGGTCTTTAACCGTCAAACTAAAATGTATGGTTTTCAGGAGAGATGGTAGATTAAAGAAATAATGAAAACATTGTCTTAATGATACCCAACTAGAAATTGTGACTCTTACACATATCTGAGTGTTGTTCATTCTCATGCAGTGGGTCATGGCATGTAACACAAAACACTTTGTCATATCCAGAATGTGTTAAATATTTTATGTTCCCAGCTATCAAATTTCAGAAAATTAACAATATCTATTCTTCTCTCGTCAGGTCTTTTAACCACAAACTCTAGTTTGCGGCTCAGAAATATGGGGATTTCATCCCTCACTGGATGCAGACAGAGCATACAATAATTTCCTAAAGCAAAATCTTTTTCTTGGTAGAAATGCACCGAAATTTATGGATGTTTATGTTTCAAAACTAGACAATATATTACAATTGTAAAATATTGGACATACAGTTATTATACCAAAAGGATAATGGAATATTATACCACAAATATAAATTAGCAGAAGCTGGTAGACAATGTTGAGCCCATAATGTAAAACAATTGATAAATAAATATGGTCTTAGGTATGTCTGAATACAGTCAGGATGGTAGGTTGTATAAATAAGTTCTTATATGGTTTTAAACAAAGGTATATATCAATAGACCAACAGACATCGTTTGAATTAATATGTTCGTTTCCCAAACGTATTGCATATCAATCTCTAAAGAAGGAATAATGTTGGGAAGAATATTTGTCAGTTGTGAATGTTACTTCACATAGAATAGCCTTTTACTAAATTTATGTGTTCAAATCAAAGATTAATGATAGAGGAAGATAGAAAACTCTCATATTGCTAAAGATCGATAATTTTGTCATCTAAGCATTGTTCCCTGTAGTCAAAGTCAAAAATATTAAATTTTATTGTGCAAAAGGCCTCTGGCCCATATACAAGAGAGTATGTACATATCATCATACTGTTACACTCAGGAAGTAACACGCTCCTTTAAACAGGTCATTTCTTTTAACTAGTGCATGTTTAATATATAGTGAAAGGTTTAAGATATGAGATTCATTCTTAGTCGTTAAAATATATACAAAATAATATATTTAATATATTTCTTTTGAAGGTCACTATAAAATGGACAGACGAAACACAAAGTGAATTTCATTTTCTATATCAGTATCGCATAATTGACAGATTCGTTTCGATTTTGCAATGGAAAGTTTTCTTCCTTCATTTACAAAAAGGTCTAACAAACCTAGCCGATATTTAATAAAATGTTTCCTTAAATTTTCCGTCGTGACTCATTGATAAATAAATTCTGGTTGAAGTAAGGTCTTGAAATAAGCATATCGTGAACTATCTTCTAAAGTGGAATGCCATTCCTGGTAAAACAACGTATGGTATCTCAGTGAGCTAGCACTATGAAACCAGCTTAAGTCTGGGCTAGTACAATCAGCCACACATCCACACGCATGCACGTCGTCATATGAGCGAAATATTCTCATAATTACGATGTTAAACCCAATTTCACCTCACCTCATCTCATATCTCCACATACCACACTTATAGAATCCCTAAACTTCGACTGATTATCTAACAAAAACTCAAAGCTGCTCAATACTACAGCACACGTGGTTATAATACGACGAGCGAGCTGGTGGTATATATGTACATAGCAAGTTTGCACTTTTATCAGTTTTAAGTAGCACTTTCGATATGGGGCGCGGGCGAGCTGGGCGAGCTGCACATGCCTAAGGCGTCAGGCTAGTAATCCAGCGCGCTTGAAGGTGCCGGGATCGAGCCCACCTGTGACCGGGTGTATAAAACCTTGGAGTCAACTTTGTGTGCAGACTCTTTCAGTGTTGTCACAACCCCTAGTGTACAGTACACAACCCTGTGCACTTAAAAGAACCCACGAATCCGTTGGTAGATGACCAGACGGTGGCCACATGAATACGTGCAAACACCTAGTTGCGGGTACAGCAACGTGCAGTGAACTATATGTCCCAGTCCACCCAGCTGTGAATGGGTACCTCGTAAGGATGGGGAAGCCACATTAACTCGGTGACCGAGTGGCTGCAAGAGTTGTATGATTCCCCAGGGAGTTGAGGATTGAAAATACGATATGCCGTTGTGATGGATATCCAATGATCGAGGGGAAACAAAGCGCCTTTGGAGCAGTTGTACTGATATCGGCGCTATACAAATGTTTGTATGTATGTTCAAGCACAGGAGGTTATGAACGCTTGATTTAATCATCTTATTACAAAATTTACTTACTGACACACTCACCACCCGAAAGGCTGCCGTAGTCAGATAACTTTATTGCTGGGCTGTTATAGGTGTCATATATATAGTCGACAAAAGTTTCCACAAGACATGTTACTTGAAATTGTTTTAAGTACGATATAAAATCATCGTCAACAATTTTGTTTCGTGGTCCGTTAATGTTCCAACAGAGGAAATCAAATGTTTCGCCGGGACAGTCAGCGTTTAAAGTAGCACCGGTGTTAACCTTGTTATGTCCTTTTGGGGTAATATCCGAGCCTCAGCCAATTCCCTAGCTTGCAAACTCATTTGCGGATGATTTCCGAGCGATCTGCATGGTAATGATCGTCTGTCTCCTGACGTTTCTGTAGTACCAGACATCGCCGAAGTTGGTGTTGTTTCTAGTGTGCGAGGCTTTGTTATCAACCGTTCATCCTTGAAATACCCAAACTTGTTGGTCCCTAGCCAATGCTTAGTCTCTGAATATATATAATTTTGAAAGTAACAAACAAGCCCATTTAAATTGAAAAGGAGCCCCAGGGAGACCAGAGATTCAGAACCTGAGGAAATCTAGACTTGCTTTATTGAGAGCTTTGGCACTGCAGAAAGGCTTGGCAGTAGGGAAAACATTGTGGTTCAGTGACTGTGAGAGACAGACTAGTTTGTCCCCTTAGCGCTCGCAACTGCTGACACTGACGTGACGTAAGATCAATTGAAATTCCAAGTCCCCTCCTTCCTTGAATGTGGGTCTCGCTTTCCAAGGCACAAACTTTGCCGTGAGACAAAGGGAACCTACATTATGACCTTCTCCTGACTACCCTCCAGAGCATGGTTGATTAATAGAGTAAAATAATTGTTGACAACATGGTGTGTATCCCAAAATCGATTCAAGCGTGAGCGTAATGAGATGATATAATTCCAACAGATATGGCCACCGCTAAGAAGCTGACAGACAACTATCTGACCTGTGTCATCTGTACGGAGGTGTTCACAGACCCTGCCACACTTCAGTGTAATCACACATTCTGTAAGTCCTGTCTGCTGAAATACACCAAAACACAGTCTGAAGCAATACAAGCCAAGTCCATTCCCATGTCCCTCCTGTAGACAACAGACAAAGGTGACCAACCCTGACAGTCCAGTGAAGGATTGGGTCAGTCAGCTGAAACCAAGCCACGTCATACAGAGTCTGATGGACGATTTGGGGGGATCGCCAGGTGGGAAATTTTGAAACTATTTCATGTCATGCTTCCAATGTATACGAAATGCTGTTTTATATAAATTAAAAAGTGAGAAGTAGCTGGTTGAAGCTAATATTACGTACTAAATAATTATATTTTAGTAGTCGTACATACCAATAATAATTGAACAGTGGTACGTGCATGCAAGTTCCAGCGATATATCTTTGAACGATTTGTTTTAGATGTTGATGTCTGTTGTGTGTGCAAAGAAGATGGCCAAACAACTCCAGGTACAATGTGGTGCACCATTTGTGAAGATGTCTTCTGTGATGCGTATCAAGTTGCACAAGAAGATGCCACTATCACGTGACCATGAACTGTTTGATGTACGTATCCATGGAAACAGGAAACCCAAAGTACGTAGCTTTATGTGCAGAATTCACAAGGACGAGAATATGAAACTGTTCTGTAAAGACTGCAGGATGGCAATGTGTACTGTATGCTGCAGCATCAAACACCGGAAGTGTGATGATGTTGAAACCATAGATGTCATGATGCCCTTTGTCAAAGAAACTCTGGTGAATGAAACAAGGAACCAAGAGAAGAAGATACAAACTTATATCGACAATATTTCATCAACAAACTCGAAAATTGCAAAGCTAACGACTAGTGCACGAGAAATGAAAAGATGAAGTTAGGAAAGTTTGCATGGCAGCTACCGACGTTCTTGTGAGAAAGAAAGGGAACTGCTGGATCGCATCGACAAACTCACTGAGTCCAATGCACAAGAACTGAAAAGCCCACAGAAAGAGCCAGGAGATTGATCTCCAGGTGGAACAGCAGCGGTATGGGTTCACAAACAATGTTTTGACTTCAGACTGTGTAGCTGACATGTTTGATATGTATGAGACTGTGGATGGAACATCTAGAGATGAAGATGCAAGTGAGAACAAGAGGCCACGGACATCCAGCATCATCTTCACACACGACACAGATACGCTGATGAGATCTGTGGATAGGGTGAAACTTGGGGAGGTCAAGGTTGTTCCCACATTATCGCCTGTTCTTGTGCAAGAAATTTACTGTAATAATGATCAGTTCGGATTACACATGTATGACGTTGCTGTGTTGACTGTTCATAATGCCAAGGTAACTCTTGTGTCAGATGACTATAACCATTGTCTCAGAGTATTTAATACTTCAATCAAAACATCCTCCCAATCACTTGTACAGCTTCCTTCTGTCCCAAGACAAATAGCCAAGGTGGGTGAAGCTAAGGCAGCTGTTGCTCTGCCACACACAGGACAAATAGTGTTCATCAAGTTTGATCCTGGACCTACAATAGAGTCAACAGTCAATACACGGAGGAAGTAATCGGGTTGGCCTGTCTGAACGCTTCACAACTTATAGCAGGTGGTAACGATGGTCGTTCCTCAGTTGACATTCTGGATATGAGAGGAAATGTACTGAAATCTATCAACACAGGTGTGGTAAGTAATCCACAATTCATTCATGTTACAAGGAATAACAACGTGGTAGTCAGTGAAGCAGAAGTAAACTCCCTGGTATCTGTGACGCTCGACGGACAAGCTGTTTTCACCTTCACACCCAGAGGAGACAGGGCTCTGGGATATCCTCGAGGTATAACAACAACCAGCACAGGAGACATACTGTTTGTATACTCAGGCTCCCGCAAGGTGATTCAGCTCACACAGTCAGGGCAGTTTGTCAGAGATGTTCTCACAGAACGGGATTGCCTATGGACTCCCAGTGGTATCTGTCTGGATGATGACGGTCTGTTGTATGTCACGTCAGGCGTGTATGTGAAAGTATTCAGCCTTGAATAGTATGTACAGTGCACCCTGGTTATACTGGCCCTGGTTGTATCGCCATAGGTTTCCACAACGGATTTCAACCTATTGACATAACCTGGAAATAAACTTTGACTTTTTCGACATCAACTGTTTTGATCAGCTGAGCAGTGTGTGTCCATAGTTAAGGAGGCATTTTATCATTGGTTAAACGTTAATCTACTCCTAAGAATGATTGGCGTAACTCATGAAACTAACCGCTTACTAAATGAGTTACTAGTATCTGATTAAAAGTCAGCCATGGTTACTAACCGTGCGTGCGTGCGTGCGTGCGTGCGTGCGTGCGTGCGTGCGTGCGTGCGTGCGTGTGTTTATGACATGGTATTTGTTTAGCATATTCAGTAGTTATAGGTATAGAGATGTATAGATATATATATGGGTCATTTTCAAAATTGGTAGGATTTTCAATTCTTTATTACAGTAAAATCAAACTCATGAAAATTGATTTGGTTTTATTCAAATGAAATCTCAAACACTTAATTATTCAATAATACAAACATGCAGGCTCAAATTTACTAATTGGCCTTTTAATTGATACATAAGTAATTAATAGGGCGAGGGAAAGTCCTGACCGTTACCACTTCTTAATCAGAATAGGGATTTTGAAATATAATTCATAAAAATCTTTTAAAGATGGCATAAACAGCTTTTACACCGACTTAATCAAACTTGAAGGTAAAAACTATTTGTTATTTTGTATCTTTCATTTATTTACCACAAAATAATTGCATTTTTCTAAAACATTATTATGCATATAGCTTTCAACAGGTAAAATTGTCTAAAATAAACATCAGCTACTAAGCCCAGGACATCTTTTGATGACACCGGCATAAGGAGGAGTGTTTCATGTATTATCATGAATTAATTAGAGCAGTCAATTAACACCAGTAACGGTTAGGACAATAGTGGTAACGGTTTGGACAGGAATGGTAATGGGCTGGACATAAACCTTAAACAATTTAATTCAAAATAGAAACAGGTAACATGAAAGGAAAAAATGATATCATTTACTTCAATTGCTAACCCTATTTTGGACAGACAGTGAAATGTGTATTAGAAATTGTAACTTGTAACAAATGTGACATGTTTTCTTCCATGCTGTGGTAACGGTTTGGACATTTGTTATATCAATATGAAACTTGTGAATGTATTTAGGCTTTTGAATAAAAACAAACTGTAGCTTCTAAAGAATAGAAAAACACACCTGTCTAGATTGAAAATCACTTATAATCTAAAGAAGAGTGCAATTGGGGAACGAAAATTGAATGAATAGTAACGGTTGTGATATTTTTGGTAACGGTCAGGACATCAGTGTAACAAACAAATGTTATCCATCTAAAAAGTTGCAAAAGATTAAATTCTGAAAGGTACTGCAACAACTATGATACTGTACACATGGTCATGCTACACAGGTCACTGCATAGATATCATTTTGCTGTTGATATTATGGTGCAATATTAGTCTCCACGAAATATACTTCTTTCATTCACTCAGATACCTTAAGTTTTTGTTAATCGTGAGATGGTAACACATATTTATCAAATACAAAGGTTTGGCCAACATATTAGCACCTAGCAAATATTCAAAGTAAATGGTAGCCTTACATATCTCACAGTTAAAGTTAAAACAGTTTACACCCAAAAAATCTTTGAAGGTTGGAATACTGAAAGTTGTTTACCGTTACTACATTTTGTCCTAGCCGTTACCTTTAGTATATAAAGACTATAGATCTTATAGAAAATAGAAACTTAACGTGATAAATTCGTTTTGGTTTTTATTATTTAAAGCAGATAGATAAGTAAATAGAAAATTATTATCACACCATGGAACATATTCTTGAAAGTTGAAATTTATTAAAGATATGTCCAGACCGTTACTATTATTTGTCCAAACCGTTACTAGAGAGTGTTTTTTATGCTTCTACATCAAAACTCCTTTGAAATGTAAAATTTCATGCTTAAACTGATCTTAACCCTTGAAGTAATTATAAATTTGTTATATTTCAAATATTAATGAACAACTTTTTGAAATACAAATCATTTTGTCCAGACCGTTACAAGGACTGTCCAAACCGTTACTTTGCAGAATGGTAACGGTTTGGACAGTAACGGTCAAGGCAATTTGTAAGTAAATCTAAAATATAAAAATGAATGATCCCTAAACGATTTCAAAGGACTTGCCTTCCACCTCTTCTATTTCTGGGCAACATATCCATTGAAATTTAAAAAAACAAATTGATATATTTGACACAAAGTACATTGGTAACGGTCTGGACAATTAAGGCTGACACATAATATTTATACGTATTTGATGGTGTCAATGTTCTGCAAAATGTGTTGAATTTCATCTGCTGTCACATGCACAGGGGCTAGCTCAAGCATACACAGGAAGTAGAATTACAATCCAGCTCCAGGGGGAAATTATTGCAGGAATTTCATACACTGGTAACGGTCAGGACACAAAATCACAGGACAAGCATGTTACAATTTGTTGAAACAAACTTTTTTAAGTTAAAACAAAATTAAATGCAGTTTGAGTATGCCTGTTCAATCCTAATTGGCATAATATGAATTAGTTTGTTTATTTGCATATATATTTACATTATTTGTGAACATTGATATTAGGACCGTCACCTCCGGACAGAGCAAATCTGCCAATTTTGACCCTAAAATGTGGCTAAATATATATTTCAAAATGACAAGACTAATGATATACCACATTTACTGACTAGTAAACATCTAAATATGTTTTCTAGCACAAAAAAAATCCTTTTACGTTAACAGAGTTTTTTTATATTTGGAACGGACAGAAAATCCTACCAATTTTGAAAATGACCCATATATATCCATGGTGTTTAAGGTTTCGGCTTATTGCATATGTGCGTCACAGCTTTCAGAAAATCAGCGTCTCCGCGCTGTGGGGATGCTGGAGACTGGAATGGCCCAAAATGAAGTGGCAAGACACTTTGGTGTCCATCGAAACACGATCTCATCTCTACGGAGACGTTTTCAACATAATGAGATTTGCCTCTGACCGCCTGCCCACTCATGACGTCACGACAGCATGACAACCATATTGGGCTGACCCATCTAAAGAATGGATTCCAGACTGCCAGTTTGACTGCTCGGACCATCTGGCTTTCGTACAATTAGTTCCAGGTGTGTACGGAATCGACTGAGGGAGCACAACATCCGGCCCCGACGGCCTGCAATGCGTCCAATTGTGCTCCAACGTCACCGACAGCCACGCTCTTCTAAAAGACGCGGCGCATTTCAAAGAAAGGTCTGACTTGAAGTGACTTTATCACACACTAACGCAGTCGGATTTCAAGTGTTTGCCATTTGTCTCTGATAGTGTTTCCATAGTTTACCTGGGATTGAAAATGCTATGAAAATGTGTATTTATACTCTGATTATCAAAATCAATTTTAAGTGGCTATTCTACACCGCTGATGTATCCAGCAAGAAAGATGAAATCATTCGATTGCATTATGTTGTTTGCCATTAAGAAATAGACATACGTAAGATATATAAATGATATTCACATTTATAATAAGACAGTCGATTACACGAATTTTATCAAATTAGAAATACATCACCGTTGATTAACACAAGTACTAAAACACAACCATGATACTGATATGTATACATCATAGACACCACTAGAAATACATCACCGTCGAATAACACAAGTACTAAAACACAACCACGATACTGATATGAGTACATCATAGTTACGAATAGAAATACATCACCGTCGAATAACACAAGTACTAAAACACAACCACGATACTGATATGAGTACATCATAGACACCAATAGAAATACATCACCGTCGAATAACACAAACACAAGTACTACACACCACTAGAAAAAACACAACCATGATACTGATATGAGTACATCATAGTTACCACTAGAAATACATCACCGTCGAATAACACAAGTACTAAAACACAACCACGATACTGATATGAGTACATCATACACACCAATAGAAATACATCACCGTCGAATAACACAAGTACTAAAACACAACCATGATACTGATATGAGTACATCATAGTTACCACTAGAAATACATCACCGTCGAATAACACAAGTACTAAAACACAACCACGATACTGATATGAGTACATCATAGACACCACTAGGAATACATCACCGTCGGCAACCATTTCTTGCTTTATGTCACTTGTAGCCCTCATTAAACACGTGGGTATTCATTTCTTTGCAACAACATTATGTGCCAGTTGTTATTAAATTACACGTTGTTGTTAATGTTAAATTGTTGTTTGTCAAAACATACTATGTATATATACCCCTCATCATCTGGTTGTATTCGCTTGATAATGATGTAAGGATCTACATCGAAACGTCGCTCTATGCAATAAATAAGAAGTTGTCATCCATAAAGTTGTATGTTTCATTTATGTCTTTCGTTCAGACGTCCCCTCCTTACATAGGCACGGACAGGAACGTCTCCGAGAAAACCGCAAATGGAAGGTGCATTGGTCTGGTGAAAGTCACATCCTCTACACGCTACAAACGGAGGACGTGTTCGGGTCTACGATCTACGCAATTGGGATACGATGGCATGTGTCAACCAAGTCCACACACACACACACACACACACACACACACACACTTTTGTTCTGAAAGTTTACTAAATGACCATTGAAACTCTTGTGAAAACGGGTGAAAATGAACTGTGCACCCCCTTTCTCAAAAAGCTGTATCCGCCCCTGTCCATGGTGGTGTGGGATTGCGTTATATATGACTGCAACTTGGATCTCATCATAGTACCTCCCAATTGCGTAGATCGATGTTCATGCTGTTGATTCCTGGATTGTCTGGTCCACACTCGATTATTTACTGACCGCCGCCACATAGCTGGAATATTCCTGAGTGCGGCGTAAAACTAAACTCTCTCTCTTACTCATTACAGTACCTGAGAAACTCACTGGTCAACGTGATCAACAGGAAGTACTGGATCCTGCCATCGTGCAACATTATAGAATAATTTTTTATGGATAACAACTTCTTTATTTCGTGAGTGCGACGTTTCGATACAGAATCTTGTACCGTTGTCAAGCAAGAGTGATACATGAAGTGGAGGAGATGTATATATATAGTGAATATAACAATGAGACAACATAATTGACATAAAGCCATAATTGATTAAGCAGTAAGCTGAATGACTGACTGAATTTGGTTTTACGCCGCTTTTAGCAATATTCCAGCAACATCACGGCGGGGGACACAAGAAATGGGCTTCACACATTGTACCCATGTGGGGATTCGAACCCGGGTCTTCGGCGTGACGAGAGAACGATTTATCCACTAGGCTACCCTACCGCCCCGCAGTAAGCTGATGAAGCTAGAGATGTACAAATCATATATGGCTATTATGTTGTTTTCTTTGTCAATTATGTTGTCTCATTGTTATATTCAGTATATATATACATCTCCTCCACTTCATTTATCACTTTTGCTTGACAACGGTACAAGATTCTGTATCGAAACGTCGCACTCACGAAATAAAGAAGTTGTTATCCATAAAAAATTGTTCTATATTGTACGTCTCAACTTCTAAAATGCCACTCAAACAAGTTGTCGTGCAACATATTGATAACCATCACCTTGCCAGTCGACCGATATACATGGATGACAACGTTAGACATCAATCAGTCACCACTGCCCATTCGCGGAACAACGCTTTCGAACCATTACCATGGCCAGGCAAGGAGCCCCGGTATGAACCCCATCGATCATGTTTGGGACCATTTTGGACCATAGGCGATCCCCTTTGTCCTGAAAGTTTGTTCCTGTGGACGCCAAGATCGAGCTATAGATCCACCTGTTTCACATATGCAACAATTGACACGGGCACTCCTCCAGGAATGGCAGGGAATGCTGAGATGAGAATTCAACACTTGATTGCCAAAATTAGGAGGAGACTAACAATTATTATCTGTGCGAGCGGTGGCTGTACCAGGTACTGGGGCGGTGGGGTAGCCTAGTGGTTAAAGCGTTGGCTCCTCACGCCGAAGACATGGGTTCGAATCCCCACATCAGAGGTACAATGTGTTGGGTTTAACGTGTGAACCCCATTTCTGGTGTCCCCCGCTGTGATGTTGCTGGAATATTGCTAAAAGTGGCGTAAATCCAAACTCAGTCAGTTAGTCAGTACCAGGTACTGATGTGGTCGCCAGTGGTGGTTCATACAATCCCAACAATTACCATTTCAAAACTATGTGACAATCAGAATGGTGGTGTAGTCATAGCGACCATACTTTCTCGCATTGATGATATTCCCGTTTGTGTATATTCCCTTTGGACTCCACCTAAATTACCGAATTTCAGTTTCGTTTTGGTTATAATCAGGGTAAATTTTGTCAGTTAACAATTTAATATGCGGAAAGAGTGAGTGAGTATGGTTTTAACCTGCTTTTAGCAATATTCCAGCAAATTACGGCGGGGACACCAGAAATGGGCTTCACACTTTGTACCTATGAGGGGAATCGAAACCGGGTCTTCAGCGTGACGAGGGAACGCTTTAACCACTAGGCTATGCCACCGCCCCTACAAGTGAGTGAGTGAGTATGATTTTATGCCGATTTTAGCAATATTCCAGCAATATGGCGATGTGGTTACACAAGAAATGGGCTTCACACATTGTATCCATGTGGGGAATCGAACACCGCCCCCTATGAAAAAATGATGTTCGATTAATACTCATGTGTATAGTTCACTTTCAACATACATGTCAATCAAATCTGACAACAGTTAATGTACACAGATCACATCAGTGGAATGCATGCAGAAATAAAACGCATCCTGCCTCATATTTATTTAATAAAAATCTAATAAATAGTTAATTGTTACCTTACCTATGACAAGACAACAGAAACTGAACATTAATTATGTAATATATTCAAGTTTATTCAGGAACAAAATACCTTAACTGACTCATAGTGTGTTGGTTTTAATACATGTTTTTAAATTCCAGGTGAAAAAAGTTATTTCATTTCCACCTTTCATAACATCACATATAAAAACCTCAACACACGAGTCACATTTAGGCTGTGATAACTGTAAGAGCAGAAACTGATGCAGAGAATTCAGTATGGATCCAGCAACATCACGGCAGGGAGTACACCAGAAATGGGCTTCACAAATTGTACCCATGTGGGAGACATCAAACACTTTCTCTAACTTATAATTCAGTATGGATCACTCAGTACACTTCACAGGCTTATACCATTACAGTACTTGGCTGCTGGTACTGACGCTGGTCCTTCGGTCCGTGACAAGTGAAAATCTTGATGGGCTAGTTGCATTTATTTTAGTTGTTTTCTCTCGAAAATAGGTGGGTATCATTTAGAACTGCTACACTGGACTGAACCGAGGACAATTGTGTCTTCTCCCAATACATTATGCTGTTAGTTCTTTTAGGTGAGGTTACATGAGGGTTTACCCAATTCAAGATTACTGCACTTACATGGCGATGTGTGTGTGGTTTGTAAAATTTTGCTTTATATTAATTCAATGAGTAATAGATTGCACACTTTTTACAAAAAATACATAGCGGCCATAATATTTCTGAGTCCCGTGCTGAGATTCGAACCACGGACCTTCTGACCCGTGGTTAACCCGGTCAGCAAGCTTATAAGGTAATCTATGTGATGACCACGTCCTGCAACATGTATTAGTATTGCCCAACCAATGTGCTGTGCAGCATCTCAGCTGTCTCAGTGTTAACCTGACAAGTTTTACCCTTCCCTTAAGGACCACACATTAATTACAGGTAATGGGTGAGTGAGTAGGGTTTTAAACACAGGGGTTCGAATCACTGTTTGGACAATAATTTTTTAAATAAAATCTAGATTTTTGCAACCGTATATTGTTTTTATATGTTATGAGTAACTTATATTTCAAATTTGAACGAAATCGGTGAAGAAATGGATTTTTAAGAAAATTCTCCCGCTACACTCGTTACAAATATGTAATGAGTGTAGCGGGAGAATTTTCTAAAAATTACATAATCTTAGGCGGGTTACATGTGAACCTGAGTTTTGGTGTGGGTATCAAAATATATAAAATATGCATACAAACATCTATTATCAACATTAAATTACTCCACAGCATGGTTTTATGCTATGGAGAAATGTGCTTCCAGTACACGCACGTATACAATGTAAACAGAAAAAATATATATTGCCTACAAATCAAGACACAACAATATTCATTGTAGAAGATTCTCAACAAGAAACATAAAGTTGTACACAATAATTCACAACACAACCTTATTTCTGTACATTACAATGTCCTCAGGTATTCTGTAAATCTTAGAAGTATTTAACTGGCTTTCTCTGGACCCTAAGTTTTATAGGACAAGGTAAAATCCTGACTACATAATGTCTCGGGTACCTTGACAATTAGGATCCATCGGGTCAGTCCAAAAAACAAAATCTGTACAAGAAGGGGTTTACTTTCAGTTCACAACGACAATTCCCAGCCTGAATTCTCCACATAATATATGACTGGTCCTAAGTTGATCACAAGTATTTGGTAAGATACATGGAAGCAGTTGCCTGCTCAGAAGAAATAATTTACATCATCAAGGGCTAGATCAAGGCCTTGGATAGGAATCATTTTTAGGCTTTAACAAGGGCTTTGTGGGGACAGTGTTTGGGCAAGGTCAAGAGTTTAGGTGGGGACTGTATTAGAGCTAGGGCTTGGGATGTGGTAGGACTTGTGTTTGGGGCTAGGGCTGGTGTTGGGATAGTGATGGGGCCAGGATGAGACACTGGGTAGTGATTGTGTTTGGAGATTGTGTCAGAGCTCAGGTAGGGGATGTATTAGGGCTAGGGCTAGGGCTAGGTTTGGGTTGGGCTGTATTAGACCTAGCACTTTGGTTGGGATTGTGTTTTGAGATTGTGTCAAGGCTTGGGCTTGGTTACTGATTGTGGCAATGCTAGAGTTTGGGTCAGGACTGAGCCAGGGCTAGGCCTAGATTCAGGGATTGTGTTAGGGGTAGGGTTTCTGTCGGGACTGGGTTAGGGATAGGATCAGCGCCATCTGGGACTACATGCGACTGTTGACCTTCTTCCTGACAAGCTCCACTTGACTCCTTGACAGACCAAATGCGGGACATTCCTGAAATATCATTATATGGCGATCAACTTGACAGCTTGATGATGTCAAAAATAAGAAAGCTTGACAAATTACACATAACAGTGAGAAGACATGAATTAATGCATGAAATGTTTGATAGAACCCAGAAGAGGTAATAAGGGCGTTCAAAGATCATGTTCTGTTGACCATTAAAGGGTAGTTAAGTCACAAATTAGAAACTGTCTGACACAGACTTGTGCATATCGTGAGTGAGTGAGTTTAGTTTTACGCCGCACTCAGCAATATTCCAGCTATATGGCGGCGGTCTGTAAATAACCATTCTGGACCAGACAATCCAGTGATCAACAGCATGAGCATCGATCTGCGCAATTGGGAACCGATGACATGTGTCAACCAAGTCAGCGAGCCTGACCACCCGATCCCGCTGTGCATATCGACATAAATATTGAGCTGTATTTTTCACAAAGAGGTTGCTTTGGTGCGTGTTACCGAAAACTGAGTCCTAAATTGTAATCCATCCTTGGGAAACTATCTCTATTATTCAAGCTTGAGAATTATCTTTCTCTTGTCTTTTTTATCTGTGAAAATGCGGGCTAGAATTGGTCTTCAATAACCCATGCTTGTCCTAAGAGGCAACTAATGGGATCAGGTAGTGAGGCTCGCTGACTTGCTTGACACATGTCATCATATCCCAATTGTGTAAATCAATGCTCTTGCTGTTGATCACAGGATTGTCTGATCCAGATTCGATTATTTACAGACCGCCGCCATATAGCTGGAATATTGCTGAGTGCAGCGTTAAACAACAACCAACCAATGTTTCTTTTTCAGTTTTGTTTCCTACCTCGTTGAACTGCTCAAGAGTTCCGTTCCCACCAAGGTAGCCATTGAGTCGGGCAGCAACAGATGATGTGATGATTTCTTCGTCAGTGAGGTGGAGCGACTGGATGATGTCTGGATAGTGACGCAGCATATACTTCTGGTGATAGCTGAGAAAAGAACAGAGTTACTGTAACACTATCAGAGTCAAACATTTGCTGTTCTTTACCTTGGAAAATGCCTATTAATATGTCTTCATTTGTGTTGTTTGATCATTGTTTCATGCAACATTCAGCAATATTCCATCTATATGAGACAACCTGTAAATAACTGCATCCCACCCAGACCGATTGATTTTATGAATAACTCCTCATACCAACAACTCACCATCATATACCAACAACTCAACTCCTCATACCAACAACTCATACCATCAACTCACCATACCAACAACTCCTCATACCAACAACTCACCATCATATACCCATACCAACAACTCCTCATACCAACAACTCCTCATACCAACAACTCACCATCATATACCAACAACTCACCTCATACCAACAACTCATACCAACAACTCATATACCAACAACTCCTCATACCAACAACTCCATCATATACCAACATATACCAACAACTCCTCATACCAACAACTCACCATCATATACCAACAACTCCTCATACCAACAACTCCTCATACCAACAACTCTATACTAACCATCCTATACCAACAACTCCTCATACCAACAACTCCTCATACCAACAACTCAAGAATAGTGCCAACAACTCCTCATACCAACAACTCTCATACCAACAACTCCTCATACCATACCAACAACTCCTCATACCAACAACTCCTCATACCAACAACTTCTCATACCAACAACTCCTCATACCAACAACTCCTCATACCAACAACTCCTCATACCAACAACTCCTCATACCAACAACTCACCATCATATACCAACAACTCCTCATACCAACAACTCCTCATACCAACAACTCCCATACCAACAACTCCTCATACCAACAACTCCTCATACCAACAACTCACCTCATATACCAACAACTCCTCATACCAACAACTCCTCATACCAACAACTCATCATACCAACAACTCCTCTCATACCAACAACTCCATACCAACAACCAACAACTCCTCATACCAACAACTCATACCATACCAACAACTCACTCACCATACCAACAACTCCTCATACCAACAACTCCTCATACCAACAACTCCTCATACATACCAACAACTCCTCATACCAACAACTCTCATACCATACCATACCAACAACTCCTCATACCAACAACTCACCATCAGATACCAACAACTCCTCATACCAACAACTCCTCATACCAACAACTCCCCATACCAACAACTCCTCATACCAACAACTCCCCATACCAACAACTCCTCATACCAACAACTCCTCATACCAACAACTCCTCATACCAACAACTCACCATCATACCAACAACTCCTCATACCAACAACTCCTCATACCAACAACTCCTCATACTAACAACTTCCCATACCAACAACTCATATACCAACAACCAACATACCAACAACCTCATACCAACAACTCCTCATACCAACAACTCCTCATACCAACAACTCCTCATACCAACAACTCCTCATACCAACAACTCCTCATACCAACAACTCCTCATACCAACAACTCCTCATACCAACAACTCCTCATACCAACAACTTCATACCAACAACTCCTCATACCAACAACTCCTCATACCAACAACTTCCATACCAACAACTCCATACCAACAACTCCTCATACCAACAGCTTCCCATACCAACAACTCCATACCAACAACTCCATATCAACAACCCATACCAACAACTCCTCATACCAACAACTCCATACCAACAACTCCCCATACCAACAACTCCTCATACTAACAACTCCCATACCAACAACTCCATACCAACAACTCCCATACCAACAACTCCATACCAACAACTCCATACCAACAACTCCCCATACCAACAACTCCTCATACCAACAGCTTCTCATACCAACAACTCCATACCAACAACTCCATACCAACAACTCCCCATACCAACAACTCCTCATACCAACAACTCCTCATACCCATACCAACAACTCCCCATACCAACAACTCCATACCAACAACTCCATACCAACAACTCCCCATACCAACAACTCCCATACCAACAGCTTCCCATACCAACACCATACCAACAACTCCCCATACCAACAACTCCCCATACCAACAACTCTCCCATACCAACAACTCCCCATCATACTAACAACAACTCCCCATACCAACAACTCCCCATACCAACAACTCCCCATACCAACAACTCCTCATACCAACAACTCCCCATACCAACAACTCCCCATACCAACAGCTCCTCATACCAACAACTCCTCACACCAACAACTCCTCATAACAACAACTCAACATATAGCTTGTTTGTTTAATGCTTCACTCCGCACTCGGTCATAGTTCAGCTATATTATGTAGGTCTGTAAATGTCTCTACCAGACAAACCAGCGATCAACAGCATGAGCCTCAATCTACGCAGTTGGGACACGATGACACGTGTCAACCAAGTCAGCAATAGTTGATAGTTGCCTCTTACGACAAGCATGGGTTGCTGAAGATGAACTCTATGAATGATAAAAATACCATACTTCATGATGAACTCTAGGTGGTATTAATGATAAAAATACCATACTTCAAGATGAACTCTAGGTGGTATTAATGATAAAAATACCATACTTCAAGATGAACTCTAGGTGGTATTAATGATAAAAATACCATACTTCAAGATGAACTCTAGGTGGTATTAATGATAAAAATACCATACTTCAAGATGAACTCTAGGTGGTATTAATGATAAAAATACCATACTTCATGATGAACTCTAGGTGGTATTAATGATAAAAATACCATACTTCAAGATGAACTCTAGGTGGTATTAATGATAAAATACCATACTTCATGATGAACTCTAGGTGGTATTAATGATAAAAATACCATACTTCATGATGAACTCTAGGTGGTATTAATGATAAAAATACCATACTTCATGATGAACTCTAGGTGGTATTAATGATAAAAATACCATACTTCATGATGAACTCTAGGTGGTATTAATGATATAAAATACCATACTTCATGATGAACTCTAGGTGGTATTAATGATAAAAAATACCATACTTCATGATGAACTCTAGGTGGTATTAATGATAAAAATACCATACTTCAAGATGAACTCTAGGTGGTATTAATGATAAAAATACCATACTTCAAGATGAACTCTAGGTGGTATTAATGATAAAAATACCATACTTCAAGATGAACTCTAGGTGGTATTAATGATAAAAATACCATACTTCATGATGAACTCTAGGTGGTATTAATGATAAAAATACCATACTTCAAGATGAACTCTAGGTGGTATTAATGATAAAAATACCATACTTCAAGATGAACTCTAGGTGGTATTAATGATAAAAATACCATACTTCATGATGAACTCTAGGTGGTATTAATGATAAAAATACCATACTTCAAGATGAACTCTAGGTGGTATTAATGATAAAAATACCATACTTCATGATGAACTCTAGGTGGTATTAATGATAAAAATACCATACTTCAAGATGAACTCTAGGTGGTAATTAATGATAAAAATACCTAGGTGGTATTAATGATAAAAAAACATACTTCATGATGAACTCTAGGTGGTATTAATGATAAAAATACCATACTTCAAGATGAACTCTAGGTGGTATTAATGATAAAAATACCATACTTCATGATGAACTCTAGGTGGTATTAATGATAAAAATACCATACTTCATGATGAACTCTAGGTGGTATTAATGATAAAAATACCATACTTCAAGATGAACTCTAGGTGGTATTAATGATAAAAATACCATACTTCATGATGAACTCTAGGTGGTATTAATGATAAAAATACCATACTTCAAGATGAACTCTAGGTGGTATTAATGATAAAAATACCATACTTCAAGATGAACTCTAGGTGGTATTAATGATAAAAATACCATACTTCATGATGAACTCTAGGTGGTATTAATGATAAAAATACCATACTTCAAGATGAACTCTAGGTGGTATTAATGATAAAAATACCATACTTCATGATGAACTCTAGGTGGTATTAATGATAAAAATACCATACTTCATGATGAACAGAACTTACTCCTCAGCATTATAGAAAGTCTTTGCCTTGGTAATCACCGTGGCGATGGGTCGGGCTCGATTACCCTGCTGTTCCTTCATAGTAAGTTCTGCCAACTTCCTCTGCTCATCATCTTGGTAGAAAATGGCCGACATGTACTGCCTGCTGCGGGAGGATGTTGGGTCATGATTCTTCCAGAACATCCCCAGTAGAGAACGGAAACTGGTTACCTCGGGATCAAACACAACCTCCACAGTCTCTGTGTGGTCACCCCTGACAACAGAAACAACGAAAACACAATTTGTTTTAACATCTCTTTAAGTGAGTGAATTAAGTTTTACTTTGCACTCAGCAATATTCCAGCTATAAGGAAGTATTCTTAAATAATTATGATCATAGTATTAATCAGTGCATGTTTCGTTTGCAATGTCATGATTGTGTAACATTATTGTCCATATAAGCTTAGTGGTGGAATGTCATGATTGTGTAACATTATTGTCCATATAAGCTTAGTGGTGGAATTTACAACAACAATCAACTGATTGATTACAGAGCTCCGATTTTCGATCTACATATTATGAGCCACCAGCTCAAGCAGACAAGTCTTGAAACATTATCACAGTGAGTTACAGATTTCAACCTTTCAATTATGATCAGCAAAGGTTGCTAGGGAAATATCCTCGTCCAGAATTAATAGGAACTTAATGATGTAGAAGAAAAAAGAGGCTCACAAGTTTCTGTAGGTGGGGTTGGGAGTTGTCCCCCCTGTGAACCCCACTCGGGTGCCAATCACTCCCGGGGCACAACCAAATTGTGCCTCCGGGAACCAAAATCAGCTCATGGCAAACGTAGCAAGGTGCTTCCTCATGCTTCCTGCTAGACACTGTCACACCCTACAACAGATAAAGATAAATAGACCATGAATTAACTTACTCACAGGAGCATGGCATGGGATAAGAACAATCAAAGCTTCTTCATAGAGAATACTAATTGTCAATAGAAGTTGGATGTTGAGTGAATTGTACATTGGGTGATTTTAATACCATAAGGGACCGTTCATAATTTATGGCTAGGGTGGGTGATGATGATTTTAAGAGGGAGGTCACCCATTTTTTTTCTGGGGAGCTAGGGGGTGTCAGCAATTTTGTACACACATACTAGGGGGAGTCAGCAATTTTGTACCTAAAATTATAATTACATTTATGCTTAGAAATTGGGGGGGGGCATTGATTTTGTACATGACAACCAGGGGGTCACTTATTTTGTACATAAATCATTTTCTCTCTCTCTGTCTGTCTGTCTGTCTGTCTCTCTCTCTCTCTTACACACACACACGCGCGCACACACACACATACACACTGCGTCATTATAAATTATGTCGCTCAAGTAAATGAAGTTTTCTGAAATAAACAGCAACATGGACAAGGAAGTGTGTCATATCTGAGTTTTCTTAACAATGTTTGATGAACATTTTCGCTTGTTCTGTGTTTGCAAGCTAATGGCAGCGATGAACGAAATAAATTTTAAAAGGCGTAAGTCTCACTGAGTAAACCTTGTAGACTAAATTCCTGTTGACTTTATATGTCTGAACAGAAGACGCCCGTTCGTAACGAAAATCGATCAGTTGTGTAACACTGTTTGTGTCTACACTCCCGACACTGTATGATTTCTGTGTCTATAAGGTGTCGTAGGAGCGGATCCTACATTCTCGGCGTGGAGCTCGAAAATGTTTGGATTATTGTCGTAAACGAAATGTTTTTCTACCTCATATTTCTTTGTAAACCAGAAATCAGACGATAACAAAAGTCTTAACAATACGTGTTTGCCTTGGTTTTTGCAAATGAGATGATTTTTAACAATTAGGACAACACGGTTTGCCGTCAATCGAAATGTTTAAAAATACCAGTGTTACAACAAATATTAGTCATAACTAGACATACATATATGACTATAACTTAGACAATATATACTGTCTATGTATCATTAAAATCATGCCTGTTTCCACCGTGCTAACAACAAATCTACTTGCATGATACAAAATACAAATAGAGCAAAAGTGTACAAACAGGATAGCCTCTGACATGTTTGCTGAAGTATGTTGTGGAGAGGATAGTTTCAGGACGCTTGACAATATTTAGAGTGCAGTTTTGACAATGTTGATCGTCTGCAAGAAAGCTTTCAAAGGATTGCATGCAGCTTCTTCAACGTGTAGTATATAGTTTCCATGTGTTATATGAAATTTTTCATCGCCCCAAAATGGAGAACAGCCTCTTAAAACGATGTTACGGAAGGAGCACCTGATAAACATTTGTCATGTTCCGCATCCTGAACTGCGGAGGCTCGTGACGAACTGTCAATCTCTGAAGTTTCTGTTTTCGATGTCACAAGAAGCAGGGGAGTATCTCACATGATTACACCCACCAATACCCAGCCTCGTCTGTCTGCAAAAACGGGTTAATTCTTACCCAAACATGTCATCACACTAACATTTAAAGATCATACTTACTGGACCTTGTCACTTCATACTCGCATATTAGCTTGTGAATAATACTTTCTGTTTTACACAGTGGTAGTTTAAATTCAAGCCATTGCGAGATGAGAAAAATGCTTCCGGGTGTTGGAGTGTTTGGAACCACAGCAGTAATTAAATGTGTTGTACCTATCCTTAAGATATGTGGTTTCAATGTTGTCGCGCTGTGGGGATGTACAGTTGAAGAAGCAGACGCCTTAGCAAAGGAACTTGGTATTCCACACAGCACTAACAAGGTCGATGAGGTTCTTCTCGACAAAGATGTCGATCTGGTTGTCATCAGTTGTTCACCACATCTCCAGGCTCCTATTGTTGTGAAAGCTTTGAGAATTGGGAAGCATGTTTTGTGTGGGTCGCCATTTGGACCAAGCGAAAAGGGAAGCTCTTCATATGGTCAATGCAGCTCGGTACTATCCTCGACTGATGTCGTTGATGTGTCATGGATTACGATTTTTACCAATCGTGTCCAAAATGAAAACTTATATAGAAGAGGGATATGTTGGCGATGTGACAATATGTGAAGTTAAGGTGCATTATGGGGCATATCCAAGGGAGAAGTTTGATTGGATGTGTGACGAACTAATGGGAGGTGGCGTTCTCAATGCAATGGGAAGCAATATCATTGACATTGTCACTTTTCTCACCTCACAGAAAGCGTTACGAGTGCATGGAATGCTGAAGACATACACAAAACAAACTGAGAAGATTAAGGGTATTAGAGAAATTACAAGTGATGATTTCTGCACATTTCAAATGGAAATGGAAAAAGGTGCCAGCACAACAGTAACAGTTAACTCTCACATGCCAGGCCAATTTACTCAAGAGATAATAGTTATTGGAACGAAGGGGAGATTGGTTGCAAGAGGTGCAGACCTTTTCGGGCAAAAACATGACAAACTGAAGGAAGATCTGTTGCATTTTGATCATGGCAATATCAAGGAAGACAAAAAGTTTGGTATTTCTGATCAAGCAAAAAAAGAGATACCCATTCCTTATCTGAAGGGAATGATTCGTATGATTGAAGGGGTTAAAGATGCTTTTGGAAGGGAGGAAGAACGACAGAGCTGGTGCACAGAACCTCTGCAGCTTGCAGCTACATTTGAAGATTCCTTCTACGTGCAGACTGTTGTTGATGCAGTTCGTCGCTCCAGCAAACAAAAGGAATGGGTAAAGGTAGTGTTGATGACCGAAGACCCAGAGCCAAACCCCTATCTCTCTGCAGCAATGAGAAGAAGCACATTCTCATTACAATAACTGCACATGTTTAAGAACAAACTTAACTGAATCTCTTATCTTCTGAACAAAAAGTTAATATTCAAATCACTACACAATGACTTTAAATCAGAGGGCATGTTTTTGTGCTAGATCTCATTCATAGATATTTTATGTCTTCAGTGAGGGGCTAGAGCTGTATTTTTATGTCAAAACTGTTCTTTCTGATTTTACAGAGACATATATTCATCTTTAGAATTTAATGCTATCTCATGAAGATTCAGACTATGGTGTCTACTTAAGAAATGCAGAAATGTGTGGTTTTAGTCCAACATGACCAGAATTCTTGTGGATGATTTTCTTAATTCATTCCATATAGTTTATGATTCATCACACGCTGTACTGAATTATTGTCACAAATCATCAGAAAATTATGGACATTATTGGTTATGTTTTTATGGTACATATTGATGTGATTTCAAGTGCAAAATATATTTAGCCTCTTTGTTCCAAAATTTTTAACAGCTGATGCCCTTGTAAACATATTCTCATTTTCTTTCTGTGACACTGACAGATGTGTAAAATATGAAAAAAATATGTATATTATTCACTCTTCTCAACCAGTATGACTGAGACATTTAAAGAAATGTGTAACAGGGAAAATAATGGCTTGTCTTTTTAGTTAAGTTTCTGAGTAGCTTTATGAATTGAAAAACCATCCTTTCCTAATTGTGACATGCTTGTTTTATGATTATATGGAAAGGTCTTCCTGCAGTTGTTTTTAATTCCTAAATGTCCGAAAATATTTTTCTTTATTTATCATGTTTGTATTTTTCATTATTTATCATGCTAGCTGAAGTGCCAATAGTTTTGTTTTCATCAGAAAACAGGTCATCACAACATAGGGCATATTCACCAATATTTGAAACACTTTGCAGGGCTCAATATAAGTATTTAGAACCTGCCACTGTTGCAACCTTAAACTTCAAAATGCAACTTCATATATATACCAACTTGCACCCAGTTCATGTACCGGTATATATATCTTGCTGTACAAAGAACACAGACTCCAGTGGGAAAACAATGATTAGGAACTGGCTTGGAGAAGTGACTCTGATGACTGCACAGGCATTTATTTGATGGTCATGTCATGAAATTTGGTGAAGTAAGATGAAATGATCTTATCAGAACCAAATCATCAACATGAACACTCAAGCATTATATATAATTTTTGTTGATTAGCAGGTGCTACCTGTTTTTGTCTGATGGAACAAGCTTAAGTAAGGTTGCACGGGTGCAAGTATGTTTCATGCCCTGCTTTTTTGGGAGAAAAATGTCTGCAGGAATGAGGGTCAGAGGTAATAGAATGGACAGGGCTGCTGTCATATTTATTTCCCAAGAATTAACTTCAAGATTTCTTTTGCGTTTATGAAGGTATTTACATAGAAGATTTACACAGTATGTACACCAAATTTTATCTTTCTACCTCCATAAATGCAAAACATATGTCAATTCTTAAATGTTTTTTATAAGTTGACATTCTCCTTATTTGAAACATAAATACACTAAATTCAAATACCTTAACTCGAAAGGTTTGAAAAGTCACAATTTGTAAAATGAATAGATAACTGGGTGAACTATGCAATTCATTTTAAACTTGACTGATCAGCTACTTATGTTATTTTTATGTTTCCAAATAATTTTATGTTTTCCAATTACATGAGATTAATGTATGGGTATGCAATTGGAAAATGTGGAAGATTATGGATTAGAAATCTCATTCCAGTTTCTGGTATTTTTAAATATTTTCATAATAATACTCCTGGTGATTTCTTCATTTTAAATCAATATATTTCATTGCACTTCTCAGTTTATGATTGCCGAAGAGATGCAATAACGTTTAAGCCCGAGAATTTGACATGATTGATAATTGGAGAACTAAAAGATCTATATTATCTTACATCAGAATCAGGCACACATGACAATGTATAATAGGTCCATATATGATATATTCAGAGGTCATAATACCCCAATATATATTCAGGGATTTTTTTTAAGATGTAGCATCATGATCATCATCATGTGTGTGATGTGCCGAATAATAAAGGCTGGAAGTGAGCAGTTCGAAACTTTTATCTTAGATTAAAATTTAAATGCCTCATTTTTTATTTTGCGATAACTGGCCTGTTAGTTTTTCTGATAACAACTTTTCAGTAGATGTACAACTCCACAGCTCTTAGAGATAAGAGTTTTCTGCATGTGTACAGAATATTCCAGATTCCGTTGTGTCTAGGGTCACTTTTATGATTGATCCCATTATAATATGTCAATTGATCATATAGTCCCCCAGATTCCTGGTTAACTATGAAAAGATAATAAATCTGTTCTTATCCCGGAGCTCTAATCAGCAAGCTTTACTTAAAAAATAAAGAGTATCAGTGTCAGATAAAATTAAACTTTTTTAAAGTAATAGAAAGAATGGCTGTTCCTGTTCTAATCGTTCCTTGATGTGTTGATATTTTTAAATGTTACTAGTATTTGTGCATATCTCTTTAGGGAAATGACAACATTTTGCATAAAGTTCTCAAGGGTATGTCTTGGGATATATATTTTATGTGTGCTCAGGTTTTTATCCAACATCAAAATTTGATCTGTTCAGTTGAGAGATATTATTGTGACATGGACACAATTACTGAAGGACATTGTTGTCTGGTCCAGTAACTGAAGCAGACATCCAGCATATCTGGAGTCTCATTGTCAGTAATTATCAGTACTTGTTAGGGGTGAAACGGTATACTGCGGTATTAGTAGAACTGCAGTATTTTGCCTTCAGTTCGGTATACTGTAATGCAGTCCAAACATTCAGTATTTTCGGTTTTGGTACCGTCATTTTATTAACCTTCTTAAACCTTTTCTAAAATGTCTAGAAATCGAATCATTTTGTCAAAATCTATCTAGGTTTGGCTCTTGTTGTCAAATTTCTGCATAATAATGATATCTCATTTACCAAACTGAAACGGACCGAACCAAAGGCCTTGTACCACAATATGTACCATGGTAAGAGCATACCGTTTCACCCCCAGTACTTGTTACTGTATCCCAATTGTGTAGATCAGTGCTCATACTGTTGATCACTGGATTATCAGGTCCAGACTCAATTATTTACAGCCTGCCACCATATAGCTGGAATCACAGGGGCGTGTCACGCTTAGAATCAGCTTTAGAAAGACACATAGTTATATAGACCCTACCCTAGAACTATTTAAAAGGATCCTTTTATATAGTACTAGGATAGGGTCTATATACTTATATGTCTTTCTAACGCTGTTTCTAAGCGTGACACGCCCCTGTGGCTGGAATATTGCTGAGTGTGGCGTAAAACTAAATTCACTCACTTTGGAATGTACAGGATCTTTCAAGCAGAACATTCAGCTTGTAAAGTCCAGTACACCATGCTGTTGACACATGTAATTCAAACTGTTTCCATGGTTATTAGTGACAGACTGATTAGAATATGGGCAACGTTAACGGAGTGTTTCGGTAATTTAAGTACAATCTCTTTAGGACCAAAATATTATTGTGATAGTCTCATTTGGATATCACTGCACACAGGGGTAATAATATATTTATCATGCAGTGATTTTGCTTGAGGACAATTTTATGGGATTTATTTTCAATTTTTGACTTTCATCTATATCATAACAAACTCTGAAACATCTTCAGATTATTTTGGATGAGTCAGACAATGTTTTAGAAAATGAACTGATCTCACTTGCTTTTATGTCATGTCATTCTTCAAATAATATTCAAATAATTATTTTGGCGGTGGGGTAGCCTAGTGGTTAAAGCGTTCGCTTGTCACGCTGAAGACCTGGGTTCGATTCCCCACATGGGTAATATGTGTGAAGTCCATTTCAGGTGTCACTCGCCGTGATATTGCTGGAATATTGCTAAAAGCGGCATAAAACCATACTCACTCACTCACTCACACTCAAATCATAATTTCAGCAAGTATAGTATAAAGTAAGTATGAAAGCCAGCAAGTTCTGAATGTAAACTTAAAAGGCAATGTCATTATTTTGTGGATATTTTATACACGCTCTCATCTTTTAAAACCATGGCATCTATACCACAAAAGGATTAGTGCATCAAAGGAATATCTGACTGCTTCATTGGATGTTCAATGCGGGTTTCCATTTGTGAATATATGATTATGAACCTGCTTTTAAGGACATGTAAGATGTATAAAATGAAAAACACTTCATATATGACCCCCTTCCTGGTGGCATGTTGGTCGATGACAGTTCTGTTATTCTCTATGTTCATGTGATGACAAGGTTCTGCATTGATGTTGTCATGACATATGTGCTGCATGTATGGTGTTGTTTCAAGCAAATGTTGTAAGTGATGGTGCAGGATATTGTGATATTGTTGTTAACTGCGAGTGTTTGTATTTGTGACACAAGGTTTTAACCCTATGGCTAACTCACGCTGCAAGAATTGTACAAGCTTAGTGTTTTACTCTTGAGAACTGTGTAAAGAACTGAACGAATTTTTCAAAATTATATTTAGTGTAGAATTAATCTAAAATAATCCAAGTTCTTTTGAATGTATTATAGAATGGTCAATACAGTTTTGAAGACTAGGACCTTTTTTATTGAAAATCATTTGCGCCAAATATGTCCGTTGTCCGTCAGTTTGAACTGACAGCCGATTTGGAACACTGGTGTTAATTATTGCTACTACTGCCAATGTCTCTGAATATCTGAATTGTAATGAAATAGAGTTAGGAAAGAGGGGGAATTAAGTACTTAATGAATAAAGCATCCTGGGTAATACATCATTATGGAGAAATAAGGCCCAGGGTCCCGATCCACAAAGAATGTACAGCGTTACAACCTATCGTAACTCTGTACTTTCACATTGGCTACGAATGATGTAGTGGTCTGCACACTTTGTTGATAATGATAAGCCATTATGGAGAAATAAGGCCCAGAGTTCCGATCCACATAGCATACGCAGCGTTATGACCTATCGTAACTCTTTACTTTATCATGGGCTTAAGATTGGTGTAGTGCTACGAATGCTTCATGGATAATAATGTCATTATGGAAAGATAAGATCCAGGGTCCCGATCCACATAGCATACGCAGCATTACGACCTATCGTAACTCTTTACTTTATCATGGGCTTATGATTGGTGTAGTGCTACGAATGCTTCGTGGATAATAATAAGTCATTATGGAAAGATAAGATCCAGGGTCCCGATCCACATAGCATACGCAGCATTACAACCTATCGTAACTATATACTTTATCCTGGGCTTACAATTGGCATTGTGCTCTGAATACTTTGTGGATAGGATCCCTGGAGTAAGTTATTTGTATGATATATTCTGCAAAGATAAGAGTTTTCATAAAAATAAACTTTGAAGCCAAGTAGGTGGTAACCAGTTGCATATATTCCTTCGTGAAGCTAAATCAGTTTATTTTCTCCTTTAGTGAAAACAACTTCCCAAAAAAAGATAAGACGGAGTTCATTGTTTGACTTAAGTCTGACAGCATGGGATTCTTTTGGTCCAGCCAACCAGCTTTTTGTGAACTGAACAACTAGAAGTTATCTTACCAGGGCCCCGTTCCTCAAAGCGATTGTAGCGCTACGACTGTCGTAAGTCTATGTTAAAGTATGGGAGTTACGATCATCTTAGCGCTACGATTGTTTCACAGGGCAGTCTTAGTGCTATCACTACTGTACGCCTATCTCAAGGTATAGGACTTACAATGTGTCTTAGAGCTATCATAATATCATTGGTTTGTGGAATGATGTCAGAAACATGGGACTTTACCCTGCGAATACAGAAGATTTAAGTCTAAATTCTAATTCTCACCCTCACTGTAGATACTGTGATGTAATAATACAGGCGGATGATTAAGAATGAGATACCGGGCTTGATGGAGGTTGAAAGAGCATCCATCAACCTTTTGGGACCATTACTAACAATAATTATACTAACTAGTCGTCAAATGAAGATCAACATCCTGAAGTATATTTTTTAATTGTTTATGGAGAACTATTATTGTGATAATTGTTTCCTGAGACCAAATAGTTGGACAATCCATTATCCAAGAGCATATTATCAACAAACCTTGATTATCTGCTATTGTCAATGTGTTACTCAGTTGGAATTAACCAAATATACTGAGAGAAACAAATAAAGGAACACATTAAAATTCAAGTGTTCCTGAACATTTTCAAGTGTTCATCACCAGCTTTGAATAGCACTGTAGGAGGAAATGTGAGAATAAATAAAGGAGCACTGCAGTGAAGTGGTGTTCCCTTATTTGTTTCCCTCAGTATGTTAACCTTGGTTCGTATGAGTGCTTTACATAGTCTTCATAATTGTAGTGTAGTTGTCGGACAAGCAGTATATAGACAAACAGTATTTGTTACATAATGCCATTGTGATGATTTGAGACAATCAGTCTTTGAATACTTAAGCCAATTTTTCAGTTTTAAATAGAAAATACTATATTAATGTAGAGGATGTGCACGGGTTAAAAATTATTTGATATTTATTTTCATCGTTTGTTATGACAATTATAAGAGAAACCATGAACAATACATGATAAGGTTCATGTAATATTATTGCCCTATAAATCTGGGCCTAGATTTTCAAAGCTCTCTATGAGCTAACATAGTCATAAGTTTATGTTAATGTATGGCACTTACGACCATCATAACACTAGGAGAACTTCGAAAATCTGGGTCCTGAAACATATTGATCTGTAATTGATGAGACATTTGATATTTTGGAGGTGGATTTTTGGGATACAGTGGATGTTTGTAAAATAGTTTTCAAATGATAAAACAAAAATTAAACTGTTTGCTGGATGCTTTGAAAAATATGTCCCGTCAAACCCTTAAGGTCATCGAGGTTACAAGAAACTGTAATGTCTTGATGAACTTCATCACACTATCCCTCTGATTATCAAATGGTCAGTTTTCTGTGTTTTGTTTCTTTTTGTTTAGCTACTCATACAAACACCACATTACATGATGTGTATAATTCTGTGATAGTTAACCAGTATTGTGAGATTTTCATAAAATAGTCACTATTCTATATCTCGGATATAACAGATGGGAACTTGAATGGATCTCATATTATTTTGGATAAAGTGATAGCTGTATTTTTTATGAAAAAGGATCTGTTGACCATTTCAGAGAAAGTGGAATGATTACAAAACTGATTCCTATTGAGGGCATGTACAACTTTGAATTATTGATACAGTGTATCATCATAACACAGGTATAATACATTTAACGACAGAATTTTATTTACCCCCCAAAGTTTGTTGATATATTCAGGAAGATGTATTGAGTGGTATTTTCAGATAAAACTCTGTACCTCGACTGATGCGAATGCAGACAAGCATGACATCTGAGGACTGGTACTTGTCACAATCCTGAATAAATCAGAAGTCTCATCTGATTGTCAACGGCCACAAAAATCTGAAAACTGTGTGAGAATTCTGTTCCTGGAGGCTGAAGGCATAAATGTTTTCATTCATTTTATTTTGTGAAATGAATGTTTTATTTTGATATCTTTCAGCAAGGAGGACACAGAATTGCAGTAAAGAATTATATCTTAATGAGATTGGTGTTTAATCTTACTGGTTCAGAAATTACGTTTATTTATATAGGGTGTTGGTCAGACATTGAGATGTTGTCAAATGGGATATGTATATCTGCACAAACATTTTTTTAGTTATTTTAGATTTTGTTTTTTTAAAGAGGAAACATTTACTAAAGATATTCTAGAGACGTACTGGTTTATCTGTCATTGTTCAGGGTGTATATTCAGACCCAGACCATCCTCAATAATTAAGGGTATCACAGCTCCATTCTGTTATGACAGACACATGGGTCCATTTACACCCCGAAATGTTTGCATCACGTGAGATGCAATAATCCTCATCACTAATTAAAACCTTTCCAGTTTGTCTCGCTTGGCAACCAATCTAACGCCTCTCCTCCTAGTGGATAAAGCATTCAATTGTCACGCTGAAGGCCCCGGTTCGATTCCCCACATGGGATCAATAAGTGAAGCCGATTTCTGGTGTCGCCTGCCATATTGCTAGAATATTGCTAAAAGTGCTAAAAGAACTAAACTCACTCACTCCAGTTTCTCTTGCTCGACAACCAATCAAATGGCTCTCCCCAACATGATTGAAGGACACATTTACAACATCATGGTTGTGTCAGAGCAACTATTCTGTATCTTAAAAAACAGTAAATTATGTTTATAACAAACCGTTATAACGAACAGATGGATATAAACGAACTGTTTTGGTCCTGACGACTTGCTGTATATTTTTTGTCGAGATATATAACTAAGTATGGCTATAAGGACTAAAAACTGATGGTATCCTCGAGTGTTAGAACTTTAGGTTACTGTACAAAAGAGACTGCTGAGTTCTGTCCATATCCTTCGCATTCTCTCGGTGGGGTAGCCTAGTGGTTAGTGTTGGGAATTGGTTGAAATCTCATAATTGATGATTGTTTCATTACCAACAAACAATCATCGAAAAAAATTGGTTAGCATCATTTTTCAGATTTTCTTATCCAGGTTGTTATTGCAGATACTTATAACATGATGCAACTTGCTACTTTAAAGTGATGACTAATATATCATGAACATAAACTTCCCGGAGTCTTCAAGAAATATTCAGTAATGGCTTTTCAGTTAGTGAAGTGAGTTTTCTAAGAATTAAACATGTTTTCATGCCCTGACAACTTCAACGATATGTTCCATTGTCAAGTATTTCAAAGACTAAAACAGTAGTTCCAAAATCGTTTATGTTCAATTATGAGAAAATGTGATCGATTGCTTGGTCGTTTGGTCACTACGATCAATCTTCGATTATTTCAATTAATCCGAACACCACTACTAGTGGTTAAAGCATTAGTCTGTCACACTTAGGTTCGATGCCTATGTGAAGGCCATTTCTGGTGTCCCCCCACCATGATATGGCTGAAATATTGCTAAAAGCATCATAAATCCCAATTCACTCACTCACTCACTCAATGATGTTAAGGACTGTGATGTTTGATTGAATGTCCAAATTTAGCTTCATTTTTTTCCACCGGTCTCAAAATGTCCATCATGTCCATCATAACAGAATGGAGAATTTCAATAATAATGTCGAGGATGCAACAGCCAACATAAAAGAATGATAATACAAAAACTCCATAGTGATCTTCAGCAACCCCCGCTTGTAAGAGGACGACTAACAGGATCGAGTGGTCAGGCTTACTGACCTAGTTGACATGTCATTGTATCCCAACTGCGTAGAATGATGTTCATGCTGTTGATCACTGGATTGTCTGGTCCAGACTTGATTATTTACTGACCGTCATGATATAGCTGGAATATTGCTGAGTTGGCGTAAAACAACAACCAAAGCAAACAATGGTGGAAACTGATCATTATTGTTCAAGGTGCTGATCAATGTGTATAGTCTTGTTAAGGATGTGTGCTTATGTTTGCAATGTTGGAGTCAGTGTGAAGCATGTGTGGCAAATGCTGTGCACGTTGTGCTGATCAAAACAGTTTGTTTTCTTATCTTGCAATGCCAGTAAAGGCGAAAATTGTATTTTAAGTTGTTTTAAATTTCATGTTAGAAAATGCATATTTTCTAATTTTATATACTCTTTCTCCTGACATGGTTTTATATTTTATCATGTCAAATTTTGAACAATTGAAAGTTGATGTCACCTTATTTTACATATTTCACTCTTAAGTATATCTTCATAGTGATGGGCATGGTCAGTTGAATAAACTAGCCCTTTCCATTGTGACGCTGTGTATTTCTAACTGATGGTGCAAGGTCATATTTTACATTTTTCGTTCTTTCTTTCAATACAAATTGATGCTTGCTTTTTTCATTAATTTTGATTCAAAGTTACTGAACATCAATGGTAGGGATATGAATGTGTTTATGTTGTCTGGAAATAGTTAGTCATGATTAATAATTCCTTCCATAATTTTCAACAATAAAACTAAATCCGAAATAAATAAGATTAATAAAATAAAATATTTTGGTAACTCTTTTACAAATGTGAAATATTGATATCTTACCACTGCTGTGTGTAAGATTTTTTTAATAATAAGTATAAATATCTGCATTCTAATTGAAAATAACAAGCTGTTATCTTTCAGGGTTTTTTTCTCGATATTTGTTAATGGTGACAATGAGAATCATTGTGGCATGTGATTAAGGATACCGGTAATCATTTTCATGAATTAACAGATTTGTTCAAAATTCATCTTAAAAAAATTAAAACAACAAATTATTGCAAGTGGAAATAAGAAAAGTACGTTTGAAATTGGAATGGTTTTAATTATATCTTTAGGACAAAGTTCTGCAAGCCATAAGAAACAAATCAGGCGAAATATGTCAGAGCACAGAAAGCTGTAGTAAGAATTATTTTACAGATGTTAAGCTAAACTAATTTGCTCTCAAACATTGGCAGTAAACATCGATGTAGAATTGATCTTGCACCGTAAGTTGACCTGTAATAAACCATGACTATTTGTACCCTCACAAGTGTATGTAACAAACAAAATGTACATTGAAACCATAGGTAAGTGTAAGCTTACACAGTTACACCGACTAGACTCCCCTCCTTCCATTGTGAAGGACACAAGTGAAGACACACCTTTACAAACGGTGCCTTTCCCATTTCCTTTATTCTGGTTTCTTTTTAGCATCTGCACATCCATGTCACACCTACCATGTTTCAGTTTTAGTTTTTGTAGTAAGTATATATTTGGTGCATTGTTGTTATATTTACTGTATTAAACATATCTCACAACTGTTGACAGTTTTTTCATGTTGTTTGTCATGTAACACTGTTCTATTCAGAGTTAAATATATGCCCAGCAGCCTGTGCTGTTTATGAGAATAAGGGGGCGGTGGGGTAGCCTCGTGGTTAAAGCTTGTCACGCCGAAGACCCGGGTTCGAATCCCCACATGGGTACAGTGTGTGAAGCCCATTTCTGGTGTCGCCCGCCGTGATGTTGCTGGAATATTGCTAAAAGCGGCATAAACCCAAACTGAGTCAGTCGTGGTCAAAGTGTCAGCTCATCATGGTGGTGTGTGGTCCTGTGCATAGAGCTCAGGTCACAAATCTGTTGAAGTTAAGCAACGTTGGGCACGGAGAGTCCTTCGATGGGTGACAATGTTTGGCAGCTTGACTCCTGGGAGTTTCTAGGACTATAACCTTCTAGTGCCTAACAAGCAGCTTGGGTTATACAGGGTAATAATGTTCCCTCCTAGAATTTGTGATGCGGCGTTGAACAGCTTTTATACGATGCGCCATAGAAATCCATTATCAATCTCAATATCATTGCTGGAATATCGCTAAAAGGGGTGTTAGTGAGACTCATTGTAAATTGAGGTGACGTGTGTATGTGTGACTGCTTGTACTTGCCAAGATTCCCGAGTCACGCCCAAGACCTGGGTTTGTTCCCCACTAGTGTTGGGAATTGGTTAAAATCTCATAATTGATGATTGATTCATTACAACCAATAAATCATCGACAATAATTGGTTAGCGTCAGACTCATTTATCAAATTTTCCTGGTTAGTTTGTTAACACACCAAAAAATAAAGACAAAACATGTAGTTCTTTTGAGTACTTTGCAAATTTTACACCTTTAAAGGATGACTAGCATGTTAGGAACATAAACTTCCTGGAGTCTTCAAGATAAATTCAATCATGACTTGGAACTAGCTTGCAGTGCTTATGAAATGTAACAGACAAAACCAACCTTGTCACGTGTTGTGAAAAATATTGTTAAAGCAAACAAGTGTTCCAAAATTGTTTGTGTTCGATTAGGAGAAAACATGATCGATTGCTTGGTCGTTTAGGCATTGCAACCAATCTTCGATTATTTCAATTAATCGGACCACCACTATTCCCCACATGGGTACAATGTGTGAAGCCCATTTCTGGTGTCCCCTGCCGTAATATTGCTGGAATACTGCTAAAAGCAGCGTAAAACTAAACTCATTCACTCCCTTGCCCTGACTTAAACTGGTTTTATAGTGCTAGCGCACTGAGATACCATGCCACAGTTAAGCATGAATACCCCACGCAGACGCATTATACTGACTCTGAGCCGACCAGTCCTTGTTGCACCCATTACTTCCGACCGCCAGGCAGGGACCAACAAGTACCATATTTTAACGTCTTTTGGTACGACGCGGCTGAGGATAGAACCCGCGACCTTCCGCCCTCTGTTCAGATACTCTAACAACACTACACCACAGAGGTGGTCCACTCAATGTAGCATTAAGTGGGCAATAAATGGCCACATTTCATTCTTACAAAAGATTGTCACTGTGACTATCACACCACAACACAGCAATATGTCATCCCGTCATACACCTGTGAAATTTTGACAGTAGCTTTATAGAATGTAACTTAAGGAGCCGGACATGGATACCAGGCTATGAGTGAGTTAGTTACACCGCACTCACAGCATTATTCCAGCTATATGACGGCAGTTTGGAAATAATCGAATCTGGATCAGGCGATCCAGTGATCAACATGAGCATCGATTTACGCAATTGGGAACCAATGACGTGTCAACCAAGTCAGCGAGCCTGACTACCCAATCCTGCTAGTCGCCTCTTAGGACAAGCATGGGTTGAAGACCTATTCTACCCCAGATCTTCAGCATGTGTTTATCCACATGCATTTGAAATCTATACACTATTCAGATTGTAACTGGCTATACAATGTTCAGTTAACTCTCATTTCATGTCAACATCTTTTAATTGTTGTTTATACAACTATAAGCATAGATAGTGGTGGAAACTTAACAAGATCATGAAATGGAAGTATGATTTGTCATCCATGACTTGTCTCAAACAATATAAGGACACCACTCACAGTAAAACATTGTCCTCAATTTGCTGAAACAATGGCCCTAAAGTATCAATATTCACATCCACCTGTATCCACAAATGCAACATGTCACTCGCGACAAATAAGAGTTATGTGTCGCAAAACAGCCACATAAAACTCTACACTTTCATCGAATTGCATTGTCTATTAGATGTTGCAGTGACACAGGTACCCAGCTCTGCGTGTTCCCAGTGTACATAAACACAACGCTGCGATCCAAATAGATCTGAAGGTTGCCGAAACGATACACTTGATGTCCTTCATGAGATTTGCCGGCAATGGGCATGAACAAAATGTTATTATCATTAGCTTTTCTTTCAAGCAAGTCCTTGAAGCTTGTTGGCACGGATGGGTTGATGCTCCGAACAGCTTGCATTGTCTCTGCCTGAGCTTGTGTCTGTGACGGTGGAGGCTGCACTGGTGGTTGTACATCCATCTGACGGCGCTCGGTGTGGGTGAAGTACGCCATATTTTCACGCACGCCTGGCTGGAAGTGTCCCGACACTGACTGATTCATTATCTCAAGGGCTTTGTTAAACTGTTCTTTAATCACTGTATGGGATTTCATCTCCTCGGGAAACTGTGCCTTCCATCCAAGATACCATTTGGTGATTTCGTCAAAGTTTGGCATATTGCTCAGCCAGCCACATAACACCTGAAGCCATCGTGGAAAGAAGGCTTTTTCCAACACAGATATGAGATGCTGTGTTGGAAGGATGCCGTACCAAGCCATGAACCATCTCCATGGATTCAGAACCTGTTGATGGGGATTGATGATCAGCTCCTGAATAGCCTGGCCCAACTCCGGTAAAATGTTTTTGACCAGGAATGCGTCCATGTGTCCCTGCTTGAACACCCGAAGCCATGGCTGAAGAATGATTTTCGCTGAGGCATCAGATGGATGCCAATTCACTAAAGCATTAGCAAGCTTATGTCTGATGGGAGCATAAAGGGGCTCCAATTTGTCACCCATCAGAGGAAGCCAAGGATGGATCCATGCATGTACAGGCATTGTGTCTGTGAGAGGATTCCATGCTTCAACTTCCTGTAGTAACCGTGGCAACACAAGTTGATCAAGGATGTTCTCCATGATCCATCGGGGCAAGGCTGGTTGCCAAGTCTCCAGAACGCAGACCAGAGGGTCGTAGTTTCGAACATTCCACCGCAAGATGCCGCTGCGGATTGGAGGCAGCCAGGTGTCCCAGAGAAGTCGTTGGTAGGTGTCCATGTCGTTGATGTCATGATGCTGACCGCCAGGCTCCTCCAGCAACACCCTCCACTCCTGGACTGTGTTGAAGCCATAGCCTGGTTCACTCAGTGGTTCCCAAGGTGCAAAGAAAGCCTTCATTAGTGGGAAGACCAACGCTATAGCCAACGCGTCCATGTCATACAATTTGTATTCCTCATAATAGTCTTTCTGCATCATCTTGAACACATCCACACATTCATCCAAAGTGATGGGCACCTCACAGTTTGGTTGTGTTCTTTTTTCGCAATCTTCAATAACTTCCAACAATTTTGACAGTTTCTCAAGATGCTTTTCTTCATCATCACACACAGCATCTAAACGCTTCTTTTCATGCTCTATGTTGATCACTGAATCTTTTGAATGTTTGAGTTTTCTGTCATTCAAGATAATATCTTCTTCTGACATGTCAACCAATAAATTGAGGTTGTGTAGCAATTCTGGCATGTCAAACACTCGTATCTGTTTCTCATCAGTGTAAACAACCTCTTCTTCATCTGGTTTGTCATGGCGGTGGGAAATGGCATGATAACCAGTCAAGACACGCTGCTCACGTCCAGTCATGTCAATAACCTTCACCTTGCTTGCTTTCATATCAAAAGACTTCTTCTTGCGACCTTGACCCCCATCAATAGCTTCTTGAGCAGTTTTGTACACATATTTCGGTTTCTTTGCTTTAGTCTCTGTACGCTTCCATTGGTGAAGTTCTTCCTGAAATTTCTTCTCATCCTCATCCTCTGAATCAACCACAGGGAAATCAGCCAGAGATCTTGATGACCTTTCAGTTCCATGGTAACCAATAGCTCCTTTGCCTCTTCTCTTAACTGCTTCCACTGGAGTTGTGATGCCCTGACCTTCAGATCCCAAACCCTCACCAGGTTTGTAACCCATCCTTTGTAATATTTTCTGCCCAATACCTCGTGTGTGTTTTTCCCAATCACCAAATTCTCTAGTTTCATGGTGTCCTTTAAGAAAATGGGGTGTAGCTTGTTTACTCATTCCACCCTTTGATGCAAAGGGTCTTTTGGCATGCTTTGATTTCATGGTAATGGAGGCACCGGAATCATTGGAATCACTCCCAGTCATGTCATCTTTCTTCAGTTCTCTCTTGAATCCACCACTAATGAAATTAACAGGTGCAGTATAATCTTTTTTCCTTTTACCTCCCCCAAAACTTGGCCTCTCTTCCTCTTCTTCGTCCTCTTTTTCTGCCCATATACCATATATCGCTTGGTTCTTTGATTGGCGAAAAACTCGAGGTGCAAAGGCATCTTCCAAATCCCGATCGGTTACTTCAAACCGCTCAACTTCTGGGGATGACATTTTGATATGTGAACGACGCGTGCACGTTCAAATACTGACTGGTGTTCAGAAATGATGCCAAACGTTCTCGCACCGTGTGAAGACAGGAAGTTTCTGAAACGGCAGTTAGAAAATGATAAATGAAATCCGGAAAGTAATTCACATGAAATTACATGACAATATGAAATAAAGACCTTTATAGTCTTTATAAATAATACTGTGTTATATCCGTTTGTGTTTGTAATGGTTATTAACATACAAAATAGACATCTAAGGTAATCAATTATTAATAGACAACATTTTCCACAAGAGAACAAGTTCACATTTTGTATTTCTTTGACCCTTAGTCTAGAGTGAGCTCCCTTGTGCAACAAGAGGGCGCACTATGCCTAACATGGCAGCCTCCACGATCATGCCATAGAAGAACGTGTCGGATTCAACTTTAAAGTTATATAGGTAGCAAAACACATGCATATTTTAAAGAACAGTGCCAGTTGGTTTTGCTTATGTATTGTTTGGTGTTTCGAGCTGTAATGGAACATGTGTTACGCTTGATCATACAAGGCAATAGGAGTTAACGTCGAAATCAAATATCAAATGAATAACTGCCGGGCTGTTTCAACTTTCAAGACGCTTTCCACTTCGTTTATATACACACGCATCAAAACACATTTGGCACAAGTCAGCCATTCGGTTGTCACCCAGAAAAACATACTTGAGAGCAACAAGCACTGGTGAACGTTCATGTTTATTCATGCTTATAGTATTTGGTAGTAACTGTTAGATGTGCTTGCATGCATTAGGCTTAGCCCTAGGGGTTGTTTTGCACGTTTGTCTCACTCCTTCTGTATCATAAGCTGTGTCATAAAAATTAAGCATAGCTAATGCAAGAATGATTAGTCAAATGATTGATAGTCAGTCAGTTAGGAAGTTAAAACTTTCATTTCCCGTCTTAACATTTTTGAAAATTTCAAAAGTAATTTCAGATATTACCTCTTGTAGTCCTACTTGATTCAGACAAATATACCCTTTCTAATCAATTTTGTCATCTGGAAATGGTTGTTGGTATTTTGTTCTGTATCTTCACCGTTGAAAGTATTGTTTGCAAGGTTGCTTTAGTTGCATTGTATCGGGTGCCAGTCAAATCGCCCCAGCTACAAAACGCCCCAGATTTTTTGTCAAATCGCCCCAGGTTTGGTCAAATTGCCCCAGGAGGGTAGTCAAAATGCCCCAGTGTATTTAGAATGATTAAATATATGCCATAAATGCATAGTTTTTGTCAACTTCCATGTTATATACTTCGTATAATATTATATAGTAATATTTCGGATAAATTTTCTATTAGTGTACTGATAAGAGCAAAAGTAATATTCATGTATAGACAACACTGTAAAACAAATTATTTGCATGTTATTAATGCTTTTGTAACAAATTACAAGAATAAAATGAACTGTTTGTATAGAATGTTCATTGGCCATAAATGCATAGTTTTTGTCAGCAAGTATGGTATAATACTTATCAAAACAATCTAGAGCCTTTGTTAATTAATCTTGTTAAAAGGTGAGGCCATAAATGCATAGGTTTTCTCAACAAGTATGGTATAATGCTTATCAAAACAATCTAGAGCTTTTGTTAATTAATCTTGTCAAAAAGTGTGGATAAAAACAGGCTATTAAAACATGTTCACTAATTGACAATCAATGCTGTGTTTAGTTGAAGGAAATGTTGAGGCTCGAATGTATGAGCATTTCAGGCTATAAAAACATATTCACTAATTGACCATCACCTATCGAGATTCTAAAATGTAATTTTAAACGATTCTAATATCTACAGTCATTTTGACTTAAATTTCAGTAGCAGATTTTGTCAAATCATACATTCTCGTCTCGAACTTGAATGTAGTGACCTTAATGCGCATTAATATGAAAGATTTATATCTCTGACATCATCCTGCTCTTGTGGCCATAACTATGAAGACTCTGCTCACTATTTCTTTTCATGTACTCTTTACAACGATATACGTCAAATTATGTATTTTTATACCAAAGGATTTGACCTAAACAATTTTGTTTGGAAACCAAAGCTTCTCCTCAATAGTAAACAAAGAACTTTTAATTTCAGTGCACTCTTTTATAAATTTAACAGGCAGATTTGATCCAAAATAATTTGTTTATATGACATATACTGTTTAACAATGATTGGCGTTATTTCTCATTTTTGCAACATTTATATATCATTCACATTGTACATTCATCATGATGTGTTTATCCTTCCTTCCATTGTATCCCGGAGCGGTATTCATATAAGCTTATACTTTTTTACCAATCCGGTTCCTTTCTTTGGAAATAAATGTTTAAATCATGAATATTATACCATACTTGTTATGATTACACAATGCCATTTGTTGACCAAAAACTATTTACAGCCAATAAACATATTATACAAACCTTTCATTTTACTCTTGTAATTCTTTACCAAATAATTGGTATTACAGTGTTGTCTGTACATGAATATTACTTTTGCTCTTGTTAATTTACTAATACAAAATTTATTAGAAATATCACTATATAATATTATATATAGCATATAATATGGAAGTTGACAAAAACTATGCATTTGTGGCATATATTTAACCAATTTAAATACATTAGGGCAATTTGACCAAACCTGGGGCATTTTGACCAAATTGGCTGGGGTGTTTTGTAGTTGGGGCGATTTGACTGGCACCCATTGTATCCTAATTGCATAGATCTATGCTCATGATGTCGATTACTGGATTGTCTATAGACTAACAACTAGTCTCTGATATGAACATATCTTACTGAAAAAAAGTTCATAGTAAAAACAAATAAAATATAATGAAAATGGAAAGGATCCCTGAGACCTTTTTCATTTTCAGACTAACAACTAGTCTCTGAAATGAACATATCTTACTGAAAAAAAGTTCATAGTAAAAAAATAAAAATATAATGAAAAGGAGCCCTGAGACTTTCTTCATTTTCAGAAGCTGAGGAAATCTAGACTTGCCACATTTTCTAGACTTGCGTGGGCTTTCTTGGATATATTTACTTCAGGGTCTGTACGAGAGACTAGATTGTCTAGTACAGACTCTACTTTTTACAGACCCCCACCATAACAAAACAACAAGCAAGACTATAGCTGTACTTATTATGCATTTCTGATTTTCATTTTGTATGTTCCAATGGGCTCAGCTGACAAAATGAAAAGAAATTATATCTTTAAACTTCATATTGACAATATCTCAATATGAAGGTTTTTTTTCAAAGGCTTTGTTTTTTACAAATGTCAGGCACAGGTAGCCTAATTGCTTTAGGTGTTAGAATGTTTTGTTCATGCCTTAATTTTGCCATAAGTCTATGATGGTAGCTTCAAATTCCATATTTCCCAGTTATAACTAGGTTTGTCATGGATTTTATCTATGTCTTCAATGTCAAAGAGCACTATCACTTCAGAATATCCTACAGGCCTGATATGCTGTTATACGGGAACAGTACAAGAACTGCACCTCCCTCCTTCACCCTCTTACTCACTCACCCATTCATTCACTCATATTATAGTCCGTTTGGCTCAAAAGTGGACCGATGAATTGCAATCTAACTCGAAAACTAATAAACATAAAATACTCAATGAAATGCTGATCATAATGAAAACATCATACCCACTCTGTGAGGTTTTTGCAGAATTTTTGTCCTAAAAATTAAAAAAGTTGTTTAACAAACTATCATTAAAATATTGACACAGTTCACTATTTGTTACGAGGGAGGAGTGCAGAGAAAGGGACAGCCAGATGTTCAAGAACGGATGGAGACGGCACAGCACAGGTTAATGAATAAATAACTTTGTCTGTGATCGTGCTTCTCGAACACTTGGCTGTCCCTTTCTCTGCACTCCTCCCTCGTAACAAACAGTGAACTGTGTCAATATTTTAATGATAGTTTATAATGATAGAATATAAAATGACCAAACAAATATTTGAAACATCTCATAGAGATAAGAAGAATAAGAAATAAGAAGGGTAAGATACCTTATGGATGACAGCTCCTTTCTTATGCTATGATTAGGGCTGTGCAATATAACCGGTATTAACCGGTTCAGACATGAAAACGATACGTACTGCGATATGCTGATAGAAAACCGGTATTTTGACTTGTGTTCGGAAAACTTCGTAACACTCAGAAACCTTGATGATTGTGGCAATTGTGGTAATGGTGGTGGGAATGATCGTGGTGAAAATTACATTTAAATATTATCTATATTCCTATTTTGTCATGATTAAAAGTTTTTATTAAAGCTTAATGAAGCATAGTGATTTTGTTGTGTTTTTTTCTTTATAAATAAAACATTAACTTGATCATTAGTAGTTTATTGTTAAAAAAACCTTCTTGCAATATATTACAATACATATCGCAATATAAGCTTTCGCATCGCAATATATCGCAATATGAAATTCTCTGCAATACCCACCCCTAGCTATGATGAAACATTTTTGTGTAGGTTCTTATACATGAAATAAGTTGTCATCCATAAAGTATCTTACCTTTCTTATAACTCATCAACTTCTAAAATGCCAATCAAACAGATCTCATAGAGGGTTTGGGTTGTAGGACAGTACTTCCTCTCTATTTCAAATGAATATCCCCATGGAGAGAGTGACAGAAGCGGATATAGACGTAGTCAGTCCGGCAGCCCCTAATTGGCATTCAGAGTGCCTGTGTTATTTATTTTGAGTTTGCATGATTAAAAAACACATTCCAACTTCGCTTTCCCAATCTTGTAAATGAAACTAATTAATAAAATGAAAAGTTGTTCTAAAGTGACCAATAACTGGACATCCTGAGGTCATTTTTCTTCAGCAGCAAGACATAAGAATTTAACTTACAGTTCTCATGTAAGGAGTCAATGTTAAGATTTATAAGTGTATTTATTTAGATATGTTTCAAATCTATATACTGTATGACCATTCTTATTTCATGACCATTTGTCTTCTAATTAGTTGTATTCCAACAAAATACAGAAAACAGATGGGTTGTGCTGATCTCTTGAGAACACCTCAGGCTTGCAATTCTATGTAAAAACACTCTTAATATTTCTGTGGTACAACAATATCAAACTTGCCTGTTACATGAAAAGCATTTACTAGTAAATCCCAAACCAGATGTATGTTTTTTAAACATACATTTTAATGTAGAGCATCTCTATATAAATCAGGCTGGCCATTCAGCTCCACTTACATTAGTAAGTGAGAGAGCATTGTTTTTATGCACTTTTAGCAATATTCCTGCAATATCATGGCTGGGAACACTAGAAATGGGCTTCACACATTGTACCCACAGAGGCCTAGATAAGCTGCGTATCCGGGGTAAAATACGCATATAAAATTTCCAATTACGCATTGAAAAATAATTGTTGCGTACCAATTACTCATTTAAAATGTTAGATACGCAAAAAGTTTAAAACAAATGCGTATGGAATATATTTATAAAAATCGCTTGCGTAATGAAAAAGACATCGATTGCTATCAAAAGTTATACTGTTAGTATAGGACAAGTCTTGTACTGTCAGTATAAGATGAGTGATTTTTTATGAAATCATTTCCATTATATTTAAGTTGGTTTTGATTAGGTGTGACATAAGGCAGAACATACCTGCTTAGTAAACTTACTCAATGACATAATAAATACTTAGGTGAGTAAAATGACTGAAATACGCACATATTTGAAAGCAGTGGGTAACGGAAAATGAAATACCCACTCAACATTCATAATACCCACTCCAACAAAAAAATACAGTGGGTACAGTACCCACATGAGCTAAATCTTATCTGGAGCTCTGTACCCATGTCGGGAATTGAACCCACATCTTCTGCATGACAAGTCAACACTTTAACCACTTGGCTACCCCACCGCCTCACTTACATTAACTAGCGCAAACTCGTAGATTATATGTTTTAGATCCATCAGTGTGTTAAGTTTGAGAATTCTGAATATTGATTTATTTTGCATTTCCAAAAGCTGGTGTTATCTTAAACTAGTTGTTTTTACTTAATATTTCACGAGCACATGATGTTTCTATGTCATACAATATTTATAATTTTTAAACTTTTCCTATCTCACGGTATGCTCTTCTCTCTCTTGATTCGACACTGAGTGGATCGATGTAAACTTTTTTCCCTTGGCCTCTCTTGTCCATCCGCCCAAGCACTCCATGCTACCCTCATTATAAGACAGCTTCCTAGTTGTCATGCAAAGCATGCGGCATGCACCACTAGCTACCCACGTGACTATCTCCGAAGTATGCAATAACAACTGTTTTAGTCAGTGTAACCATGGTTACCATGGTAAAAGTGCCATTTTTGACAATCCCAGTCAAGTTTTCACCAATTTGGTGCTACTTTCTTTTGGTGTCATTTTGATGTTTTAATCCTTTTTCTCTAACATTAAACAGTGTAATTGTCTTTCTTTCAGATAAACGAAGATGGCGGACTCCCGATCTGAAGACACCCCGGAAGTAGTTGAGAGTTTGCCATCTCTTCCAACAGTAACGGAACACCAGAGAGAGTTGGGGTGTCAAGCACTGAGAGAGTTTGAAAACCAACAGTTTGGACAATGCGTTTCAACCCTTCATAAACTACTGAAGGAGCGATCATCCGATGTCAAAGTGTCCCAAAACAAAGCAGTGGCTGAATTCTATCACAGTGGTTTAAAAAATGTGGAGGAGTTCAGAAAGAAACTGAATTGTGTATGTTACCATGACGTTGATAAGTCATATTCCATTGCAGTACTTAATGGCTTCAAGAGGATAATGCTACTTGCTACCACACATGCTACTGTTATGTTTGCTGGAACTAAAGTTATTTTAGATATTGTTCTGTAAACATGGTGTAAAGATAATGAACTATGAAAAGGAAAGTACAGTCAAATACTGATGAGTCGAATGCCGGTGTCTCCAATATTATGTATAACTCGAAGTACCTGTCGGTCCCGACCATTCCCTGTTATAGTTGTCATCATTTGAATACCGGTTACACGAATTCGTCTCATAAATACACACGATGACTCGAGAAGGAAATTTGGTCCCATGAGATTCAAACAACAGCAATCTTGTATACATAAGCCGAAGTCAGTCAATGAGAAGTTGATTGGTGTAGCAAACTGATCCAATTAACAAACCAGCGCGGCTAACACTTTTCCGCCATTGACGGGTGAGTTCAAAAGGCAGATTTGTGATTTTACGGAAATCACTGTCTGTGCTAATCAGACTGGAACTGATTAGGTGCCCCTATTAGTGATAGGGAAATCATTAGGTAAACAAATGCTTAGGTGGAGGAATTAGGACTTGATCATCTTTTTTTCTACCCTCACAGACAAACCTATGTCTCGAATACATCGATATGTCGAATGTATTACTTGGTCCCCAGCGATTCGACTCATCGGGATTTGACTGTAATCTGAACAATAATTATATGGGGACATTAAAGAGCTAATGGGTTCTGTCAACATCATTATCAGGCATTTGGGGGATTTCTAATAAAAGGGCAGGTAACTCTATCCTCATTTGCTTACAAGGAACCTAAAAATTTTACATGACGCTTGTCTATGTTGGTTGTGTGTTGCTGAAGATTGTGAGACCTTTCGTCGAGTGCTGTTTATGTCTTGTCTCTAAAAAAGAAAATGGGCTGCATTGTCCCACAATTTATGGCCGTAACAAGAGAGCAGAAATATAAGACTCTTTTCTTTCTTTCTTTAACCCCTGTGTTGAGTTTCGAGTAGGACACCTACTTCCCCTTGTCATCAGAACTTAAAACGGGTCACAGAGTGATCTCCCTGCCTGCATTTAATGAGAACAGACCCTTGTGGTTCAAACAGGAGAATGTTCTTGAGGTCCTCTGTTATATTTGAATGAAATCTCAAACTGTGATATTCGGTGAACGGTCCCTTGGGTGACAACAAGGACTCTCTTACTTTTAAGCATTGTTCTGAACACTCGAACCCAAAGTGTTAAGATGATGCTCACAACATCAACCACTGGTTTGTCCAGCTCATTCTTTACAGGCAGCCTTGTTACAGTTGAAGTAATGCTGTCTTTGGATTTACAATGTCCATTCACTCACTACACATGTACTTTTCATTGCGGGGCGGTGGGGTAGCCTAGTGGTTAAAGCGTTCGCTCGTCACGCCGAAGACCCGGGTTCGATTCCCCACGTGGGTACAATGTGTTAAGCCCATTTCTGATGTCCCCCGCCGTGATATTGCTGGAATATTGCTAAAAGCGGCGTAAAACTAAACTCACTCACTCACTCACTCACTCACTCACTTTTCATTGATATTATAAACTTTGCTATTGTGGGGGAGGTAGGGTAGCCTAGTGGTTCAAGCGTTTCCTCATCACACTGAAGGCCTGAGTTGGATTCCCCACAATGTGTGAACCCCATTTATTGTGTCCCCAACCATGATATTGCTGGAATATTGCTAAAAGCGGCATGAAACCCAACTCACTCACTCACTCATTCCAGTGACCAGTGAAGGTCCGGGTTAGAATGAATCTTCGGTAACCCATGCTTGTCATAAGAGGCGACTAACGGGATCGTGTTTCAGGCTTGCTTTCTTGGTTGATACATGCCATCGGTACCCAATTGCACAGATCGATGGTCATATTGTTGATCACTGGATTGTCTGGTCCAGACTCGATTATTTACAGACTACCGCCCATATAGCTGGAATATTGCTGACTGCGGCATAAAACTAAACTCACTCGCTCATTCCCGTTCTAATTTTTATCCCAGTTCTCCATCAACCCTGATGCATTCGACAGCTTGGAAGATATGGACCATGCGTTCGTGTACTACAACCAGGCCGTGCTTCTGTACCATCTCAGACAGTACCGGGCGTCTCTCAGTCTCCTGGATAAGTTATTTCAGTGCATTGAACCGCTGGGTAAGATGTACTAAATTTTACTAATTAGGTGGTAGAATGGGTCAGAAGGAAAGTTCACATCTTCTCTGACCAAGTTGTTTTCGGTTCATTCAGATGAAGCAACATGATTGTGGTTAGGGTTTTTACCACCAGAGAATAAGTTTGAAAGTGTTAACTTTACTCAAGTCCACCTCCTTGCTACAGAAAGCTTTTTTCGGTCTGCAAAATTTGGCCAATCTACAGTCACATACAGTATGCTTGGTTAACGAATGTGTACGTATATGTGGTGTTCCAATTAATTGAAATAATCGAAGATTGTTTGAAGTGACTAAACGACCAAGCAATCGATCACATTTTCTCATAATCGAACACAAACAATTTTGGAACTGCTGTTTTAGTCTTTGAAACACTTGACGATGGAACATATCTTCGAAGTTGTCGGCCTGAAAACTTGTTTAATTCTTAGAAAACTCACTTCACTAACTGAAAAGTCATGACTGAATATTTCTTGAAGACCCCAGAAGGTTTATGTTCATGATATATCAACATCACTTTAAAGTAGCAAGGTGCATCATGTTATACATATCTGCAATAACAACCTGGATAGGAAAATCTGAAAATTGACGCGAACCAATTTTTATCGGTGATTGTTCGTTGGTAATGAAGCAATCATCAATTGTGAGATTTCAACCAATTCCCAACACTAGTACGTATGGGTGGCTGGAGTACTGGAGAGGAAAGGAGAGTCATACTTATCATGCTTGTAAGAGAGGGAATCATATAAATCTGGGGCTGTGGGTTAGCCTAGTGGTTTAGGCGTTCTCTCATCACGCCGAAGACAGGGGTTCGATTCCCCCCATGGAAACAATGTGTGAAGCTCATTGCTGGTGTCCCCCGCAGTGATATTGCTGGACTATTGCCAAAAGCGGTGTGAAACTAAACTCACTCACTTATCTATACCTGCTCAGAGATCCCAAGCCTGCAGCAGATTGTAATGGAGTTTCTCGATTTTGAATTAGAAAATTTCCAAATTCATCCGAATTTACATAATTAAGAACATCAAATTTGTACAGTATCATGATTTTGTCCCAGTTCACTGCCATAGTCACATAGTTTGGAATCCTAGATAAATCCTGGCAACTAACGGAAAGCCTAGCTGTAGACACGTGGCTACCAGTGGTTTTGATAGTATATTTAAAACACTGATTGACCGGTGGAGAACCAGGTTAGAATTGATCTTCAGCAACCCATGCTTGTCGTAAGAGGCGTCAAACGGCATCGGGTGGTCAGTCTCGCTGACATCTCATCGTATCCCAATTGCTTAGATTGATGCTCATGCTGTTGATCACTGGATTGTCTAGTCCAGACTTGATTATTTACAGACCACCTCCATATAGCTGGATTATGCAGAGTGTGGTGTAAAATTCACTCATTAAAACACTGCTTTAACTGTAACATTATATGGGATTGGGAATGAGTGTCATTAAGCAATTAAAAATAATTTTAGTAAGCGAGTTGTCTAGTATCGATACAGAAGAAAACATGTATCTTGGCTTATCAGTGCATCCCTGTACTGTTTCATCCTTAGCTTTCTGCTTACTTTAGTTTCCAAGTGTCTTTGAATGTGAGCTTCGGTACCTCTGGTTATGACAATATATGCTAATAGTCAGTATTTCTCCACAGAAGAACTCCTAGCCAGAAAGGTGCTTCTGCTGCTCGTGGAGCTGTACTTGTGCACGTTTCAGGTGAGAGAGGATCAGTGATGCTTATTTTGCCATAAGGCAAAAAAAAATATATGTCCGTTTCCGGTAACCCAACTGACCCTATCCTAACCCCCCGACCCTAAATCTTTCTTTAACCAAGTCAATATCATGACTGGAGTGCATTTCAATTTTCATTTTTATCCAAATCAAGTATAATATTTTTATGTTTTTCAATGTACATAGGGCTAAAATGGATTGCACTGAATTGGCATAATGGGCTCTCACTGACAAAACCTGCAAATTAATAACATAAATAATGATTTCATTTCGAAATCTTTCAATGTTTCATCACAAGGCATTGTCACTACATGATATGGTACTCTTGAAAACCTTCTCAGGTGCCCACCTGGTGCTACTGGCTGCCTCCGTGGTGTAGCGGTTAGAGCGTCTGCCCGGAGAGCGGAAGGTCGCGGGTTCGATCCCCGACCGCGTCATACCAAAAGACGTTAAAATATGGTACTTGTTGGTCCCTGCCTGGCGCTCGGCATTAATGGGTACAACAAGGACTGGTCGGTATACTGTGTCTGAGTGGGGTATTCATGCATGGTATCTCAGTGGGCTAGCACTATAAAACCAGCTTAAGTCTGGGCTAGTACAAGCAGCCGCACATACACATACACACGCATGCACGTCGTCATATGAGCAAAATATTCTCAAGCACGACGTTAAACCCAATTTCACCTCACCTCACCAGGTGCTACTAAAAAAAATATTTAAAGAGCGGAAAAAAAACATAAAACCGACCCACCCACCCTATTTTTGAAAAGCATGTAATAGGAAGGGACATATATATGTTTTGACCTAGGTGTGGTCATGATGGTTATACTATTGGAATCAGGGGTTCAAAAATTTTTTAAAAAGCCACTTGCCACAGGGCAAGTTACTTTAAGAAAGTAACCTGTCCTGACTAATTTTCCACTTGCCCTGATTTTATGCCATAATTATGATGATGTAATTATGAAAGAAGAAATCAACATGGTTTTTGATGTTAATGTTTACTGGACTTTATTATCATTGCGAAATGTAATAGCTACATTTTGAGCAGATATGAAATTAAATCCAAGTTTATTTGCGGTTTGAAATCATAAGTGGAAATTATCTAGTAGCCCACGGACAAGTAAGATACCATTATTTGATTGCCCGAAATGAAAACTGACTTGTCCCGGGCGTCGGGCGATGGGATTTTTGAACCCCTGGGAATTCAGTGTCGGAACAGGTCCCCCACCAGCAGTGTAGGTCGTACCAGTGATCAGGACTTTAGGCCTAAAAAAAATAATGTTGTGGTTCCTATTACCCGACCGACCCTTGAATTCTGGTGCCGACCCTATTTTTTTTAATTGGTATGAACAAAATAAGCTTTCAGATACCATTGTTTTTTCCCAGCACTGACAGACATCGGTCATTCTGACAGAGAAAGTCAACATGATGGCCACAAGCTTGATTAATAAACAATTATACATTGATAAATGTGTTATTAGTTTGTACTTTACGTCTAAAAAATTATGTTAAAAAACAAATTCCTACCTACCTACCCTAAATTTTAAAGAGGTGTAATCGGAACCACAACATTTTAAAAAAAATTTTGGCCTCATTTGAATGATGAGGAACTGGCTAGAAGCATGACTGTTAATGTTCATGTTATGCAGTTTTATGAATATATTCATTACCTGTACGGGGCGGTGGGGTAGACTAGTGGTTAAAGCGAATATTTCGCTTGGTATGATTATTGACAAAAATCCCACGCGAAAATAACTACGATTACAGTAAGCAATTTCTGCTGTTTTACAATGCCAACTCACTAGTATTCATCTCACAGAGGCAGAACTTCAGCGTTTCTTTGACACTGAAGTTAAGCCAACAGGTTCAGTTTTTCCAGTAGTAGGGCAGTGTGGTAGCCTAGTGGTGAAAGCGTTCACTTGTCTCACTGAAGACCTAGGTTCGATTCCCCACATGGGTACAATGTGTGAAGCCCATTTCTGGTGTCCCCTGCTGTGATATTGCTGGAATATTGCTAAATGTGATGTAGACTATACTCACTCTTCCAGTATATCATCATATGAACATTGAACATAATTACAGACGAGCTTTGTCTTCTTGCTTCATGTAATTTGTATATAGCACCATCGCATCAATGACCAAAGATAGCCACAAAAATAGGTCAAGTTCAGCCAGGTCAAAGTTCGCGGTGGAGAGACGGGCATTCAGAATACCGACTACTGTTAAAGCAAAGTCATTTTAAACTTTTACAGTTCAGTTTCGAAATAACAAAAAGAATGCCCATTGAGCAATCTAAAAAATGCTTAGTTTTGAATTCTTTGTCATTGAATACTTATGTGTGACAGCCGGAGAAGGCAATGGGCATGCTGAGCTACATGGAAAAGACCTACTTTAATGGTAAACATGGCGCCGGGCAGGGCACGCCGGAGAAGCCAGAGAAGGGAAAGGACCACAAGGACAGCTCCGAGAATTCCGTGGAGGCGTGGAGACCTCGGATCAGTGTTGTGAGTTGATCTTTAAATCTTTCAGTCCAGAGCCCCGTTTCACAAAGCTCTCGTAAGCCTAAGATCTTGTAACTTTTCTCATAGCATTCGTGCCTCCTATACTGTAACATAGGAGGTACTAATGCTACGAGAAAAGTTACGAGATCTTAGGCTTACGAGAGCTTTGTGAAACGGGGCCAAGGCTTGATCGATGTTAACTTTTGGAATCACAGTAACAGAGGAGCTGGAATGTGCTTGAGAGGATTTTGGTTGAGAATCGGTCTCTGCAACCTGTGCTGTCGTAAGAAGTGACAGAATAGATCCGATGGTCAAGCTAAGTCATTTGTTTGTCTTATATTGTCTTGTATTGTTTGTTAGGAAATTGATAATTTACAGGCTGACATTCAGCTACTTCATTGTTTTATTCATGTGCTTTCCTAAATTCATGAATTTTTAATTGCTCTCAAGAATGAAATATTTTGTGCACTCAATCAGACCAAGTTCTTAGAAGCCTCGACATTGATGGGCTTATTTGAAAGGTCACCAGATGGGCAGAAGATGTCAGATTTTATGAAAATCATGATTTGACTTAATCATAACCTGCTTCCACTGTTTAGACTGAGCATTGTTTAGCAGGGTGTTTCGTCATCACACTGATGGCTTGTCTGATCTTGGATCAGGAAGTCTGTGGTTTAATTTGTCGCACAAATTTACACAATTCTGACTGGCCAAAATTTTCTGAAATCTTTATGTTTCAATGAATGCACAAAAAGTTGCATTCATGCTTCACTCAAACATATATTTGGCTTGCTTATATTTTTCCTTATCCTGACTCATGCTTATTGCTTGTCTTCTTCTTCTTGCGAACATAGTGGAACCGTGTATCTCCCAATTGAAGTTCCTTCAATTAAAAATCACTAATTAGTACTCACCACGAGTTACCTCCCTTCCACAAGCGGCGGCGAGAGCCACCTGAACCCATGTGCCTCACTCTCTCCTTCTTCGCCCAGTGAGCTGGACGTGAGAGCGCCTGTGTCTCCCAACACACTATATCCTTTATTTATATTTAGTTTAGTACCTCTTATATTCAGTTATAGAGGTGTAACTAGTATCCTTATTCAACTTGCATTGATTATTAGTCGTGTTTCTGCTGTTTTATTCACGGTTAGCGTGTTTGTTCAACAGTTTCGTTAATGAGAATCTGCACAGGTTGTAAACTTCGTTATTCGCTACCGATCCACATTTAAAATGCCCTAGTTGCATTACTCCATGTTCTATTGTTTCTCGTTGTAAATTATGTATTAATTTACCAATTTCTGCCTTTGATAAATATTTATGTTCCGTTTTGAGGGCGGAAGGCAGATAAATCTACATAAACAATCTTCAGTCATGGCTAATAGATCGGAAGCTATTATACCCTGTCAACTGTTGACTGGCGACCCGCCACCGGCTGGTGGCATGCGGAGTTTCCCTCGGGGGATAAGCGTGGGGCACAGTCCGCTATGTCCAAGAAGCGACCTGCATCTCAAGACATTCCGTCTTCACAGTCTAAGACTAGGAAGCGTCCACATCATCTCAGCGTGCGGCGAACCCCCAGGTCCACAGCCGTCAAAGGGAAATCTCACGAAAACTACAAATAATTTTGCCTCCGATATTCTACCTGTCTCAGAATTATGTTTATATGATGATGACATTCCGATTATCATTCAGATGTGCGTCATAAGAAGCGTCCAGTATCTGCTACCGTCACTACAGCGCAGATAAACACGCAACCAGAGATGCCTACGCTGGCGCCTGAGTTTTGATTGAGGGTCCCGTCACTTTCACAGAGAGGCCACCCTCAGCGCCAAGCGCAGACCGTCCCAGGCGACCTGGTTAACCAAATCATGAGACTGATGGAGGACCGTTACGGTTTACAGAGGCCCCAGCCGCGGGCCCCAGAGCCCAACCCTTAATAAGTCATACAGGGCCCCAGAGCCGCCTTGGCTTCAGCGTAGGACCCCAGAGCCCACAAAGCAGCGCTCTCGAAGGCAACCCAGCCCGTGGCGATCACTTCGCATAAAGGAAGTCCCAGGCGCCTCAGCGAAGAGCTAGAGCCTATCCAGTTGCGAGGGACATCGCGGCGGAGAAGGAGGCCGCCCGAGCCCACACCCTGTAGAACACAGAGGTGGATTCGCGAAGCAGCAAGCTAGCATATGTCGATTCGGACACTGACTTCGATACATTAGCGAAGGTCGCGAAGGCTAAGTGACTCCATATCTACCTCGCCCAGAAGATTTAGAAGAGCTTAGCGAAGTCCCCAGCGTTAGCCGAGGATGTCTCCTCAAGGTCTCCTTACACTAGCCACTTTCGTCAGTCCGTTCACCACAGTCCTCTCATAGATCTTCCTACAGATCTAGGACTCCGACATGTGACCCTACATCAGAGGAAGAAGGTATCATTTTCTCAGATGCTGAGATCAGATACTGGATGGTGAATGAGTTACAACTTGCTTCCCCATCGAAGAGCGAGAATTCAACTCAGACTTACCTGATGAAGGATGATGATGTAGACAATATCACCTTACCTCCTATTGATCCGATTGCAGCGGTACCAGCTAATTTGGATACAGCCTGTTCCAAATCTTCAAAGTCCAATCTACACATTTCCGGTCTTCAATGCCAAGAAATTTGCTGGACACAATATGGACCCTTTTCAAGGCCCAGGATATTGATGACAACTTTAAATTAATCAGCGATGCCAAGTCCAGAAGTTACAAAGTAGGCGATGCAAATTAAGCTCAACTAGATACCATCGCCAGGAGGATGTTCTTTGGATTGAATAGATCTAGAGCGATTAATGAAACTCTCATCACCAAGTTCAAGAATTCTACAGAGGAGGAAGATAGAATGATCTACTCAGCTCTACTCATGCAGAAAAGAGACCACCAATTTCTTACAGAGCACCTATCAGCTTACTGAAACTACTACCATGGCTCAAAGTCGGCAAGGCTTACTAGCCTCCTGCTCTTGGGATAAGCAATTTACAGAATCTCTATACACAGCTCCATGGTCATCAGCCCTTACTGTTTGGTGGCAACATAGACAAGGTCTCCAAAGAAGTATCTAAAGACTCAAGAGAGGTTCTTATGATCAGATCCATGGATACCTTAGCGAGCGTCATTAAACAGTCAACACAGAGATACTCGGGCAAGTCTAAGTTTTGGGGCTACAGAAAGCGCGGGACAAGAAATTAGCTGCAGCTAAAGATCCCAAGGATTCTTTTAAAGTAAGCCCATACAACAAATTTAGGGAGGATCAGCTAGAGGCAGATCATCCAGAGGTGCCGATGGATTTAGGCGATGAAATTCAGGTTCAGAGCGACTGGAGTCTTCCACCCCAGCCGTTCCAGTACAACCGTCTCAAGTGGGTGGGCGCCTTCAGCTACACTGGGAAAACTGGGGAATACTACAAGATCCATATGTATCCAACATCCTACAGCACGGATATCTAATACAACTCAAGGCCAAGCCTCCGTTAACAGTCAACCCCCAGGGTTCAAGCGTTCAACCGGCACAACTACCTATGTTAAGAGAAACAGTACTTACTCTACTAAACAAACAGGCCTTAGAAGTTCTGGATCAGCGAAACATCGTACCAGGTTTCTACTCCCCAGTTTTCCTAGTGCGAAGAAAAATTCCAAGGAGAAGTTTAGTCTCATATACAACATGAGCATCTTCAACAGAGAATATCTATGCAAACCTCCAGCGTTTAGCATGATACACTTACATAACCCGGCATTTAATTCGTCCCAAAGATTACATGGCCAGCATAGATTTGCAAGGCGCATATCTACACATCCGATTCATCCCAACTCAAGGAAATATCTAAGATTTATCCTAGGCGGAAACATTACCAATGGAAGGTTCTTCCCTTCGGAATCACATCGGCCCCTTGGGTATTCACAAGAGTGACCAAGCCTATTGTCTCATACCTACATCGTCAAGGTCTTATGGCGCTTTTACCTAGGCGGCCCGGTATACAAGTGGATCCAGATCCACAGCGTCTCAGACTACAGCTGAACTTTATAATCAAGCTACTAACACAATTAGGATGGTTAGTAAATCTACTCAAGTCGGACCTAGAACCAGCGCAAGATCTGCAATTTCTAGGTATCACGATTTCTAACAGCTCAGAATCGTATTGTAGTCCCGGAGGACAGATGGATCAAGATCAACAACTTATTCCTCAAGCCCTACTCTCTCCGTTACCACTCGACAGTGGCAGAGCCTATTGGGACTACTCACATCAGCTCAAGACTTGACAGTCAGAGGCAGGCTTCAATTACGTCCGTTACAAGTCCTCATCAATGCTCATCTCGAGGACCCTCTACCATTCAGTCTACCAGATTATGTCAAACCACATCTACTCTGGTGGACCAAGAGATTGAATGTTTGCTTGGCGTCTCCTTAGTAGAGCCGGAATCGAACACACATCTCTACGTAGACGCGTCACTACAAGGTTGGGGAGCCCACCTTGCTGGCAGGACAGCGTCAGGCCTATGGAGCAATCAAGAGAGCAAATGTCACATAAATCTGCTAGAGATGCAAGCAGTCATAAACGCCATAAGTCACTGGAGCAACATACTACAGAACGCTCAGTTGATGGTTCACACAGACAATTCAACAGTGGCGTTTTATGTGAACAAACAAGGTTCAACAAGGTCACAGAACCTACTGACTCGATGTTTCAGACTGTTCGATTTAATCGACAATCTAAACATACCGTCAGAGCTTGCCACATTCAGGAGCAAAGAATGTATTAGCAGGCGGCTCTCTCGGCCACACCAACCGTCGCCCGACAGAATGGATGCTCCACACAGAGATATTCAATCAAATAATCATGGAAATAGGATCTCCACTGATAGACCTATTAAGCCACTCGATTCAACAAGCAACTGACAACATTACGTGTATCAGCCAGTGCCAGACCCACTAGCATGGGCAGCGGACGCTCTAAGCATATCGTGGGAGAGACTCAGCGGCGTGCGGCTTTCCGCCTCCAGCGTTGATCCCACAAGTCTTACAGAAAATCAGTCAAGCGCAGAGCCTCCATCTGATTTTAGTCGCCCTACTGGCCAGCAAGAACTTGGTTTCCAGATCTCATTCAAGTAATGGGAAAACTTATTCTTCAGCTCCCACTGCAGCGCCAATCTATTGATACATCCGCACACCAAACAAGTGCGAAACACCAGAAGCATTCCAACTTCATGTATGGATTGTATCAAGGCATGTCTGAATAAGAGAGGTTATTCTGCCAGGCGGCTAAAGCGGTCAGCTTGCACTACGTAACTCAACTTCGTGGCAATGCGATGACAAATGGCACAGTTTTGTCAATTCGCTGCTAAGAAAGGATTTACAGCCAGATATGCTACACATCCTCAAGTGGCAGATTTCTTATGTTATCTGACGGCAAACTAAGAATCTAAAAGGCTCAACCTTGTCCACTTATCTTGCAGCCATAAGTTCTGTCATAACTATGCGAGCGGCGTCAAGTTAACAAAAACACCAGAGTTACTCGGCTTTGTTCTGGCGTTCGATTGGAGGATCAGAAGCGGAAGTTTCACTCTCCAGCCTGGGATCTAAATATAGTGCTCCAACACCTCACTAGTGAGGCTTATGAACCATTGCTATCTACATCGTTTGAATCATTGACCCACAAAACCTTATTCCTGTTAGCACTAGCTCACGGACGCCAGGAGGTCAGAGATTCCGCTTTGGATTAAGAGAGAACGCTTTGATGATATTCATAACATCGGCTCATCTGTGACTTAAGCTGGGATTTTATAGCGAAAAACCAACTGCCAGGTCAACCAGACAGATTATTCCCGTCCCAGCTCTCTCATCCATGCTTGGACGCATGATCACGATGGATCTATCACTATGCCCAGTGAGGGCACTGAAAATATATCTCCAACGATCAAAAAGAGCAGAGGGAAATTCAAGAGATTATTTATCCCTATATCTACAGCTACGCAGAGCGGAAGTCTCACATTACTCACGATCTCTATCTGGATCAGAACTGTTATACTACGTGCCTACAAGGCTGCAGGACTCGACCCTCCAAGAGCTTCTAATCCTCACGAAATTAGGCTAGCCTCAAGTCTCGCTCTACATGGGAATTGCTTTCGTTGAATACCATAATGGAGGGATGTTTCTGGAGATCCGATATGGTGTTTGCCAACCACTATCTGAGAGATATCACCACCGAGGGGCGTCTCAGGTATCCACCATTTCGGTCCCATGGTCCTCACTCAACAGTTGACAGTTCCACGGAGAAGATAAGTCTATCTTACAGATTTTATACTTATCTGATAACAGTACTAATAGCTACATGCTATCTATATATTTTGCTGCAGTTTAATTTATTATCTTAAGCTCAGTACTTTGGTTTTTATATCATACTATATATAAGCTTACAACTCCTAGGAGTTTTGCTACTATATATATATGTTCAGCTTAAGTTTCATCAATCCTTAAGCTCAGTCATATGGTCATATGCATAAATGTATTAGCTAACAAACTCTAAGGAGTTGGTTACTATTATACAGCTTAAGTTATAATTATATCTTAAGCACAGTACTATACTATTATAGCTTAAATATATGCATATCTTAAGCTTAATACTTTGGTTAATTTATAAAAGTATTCACTATAAACTCACAGAAGTTTATATTATCACATTAATAGCTTCAGCTTACATTAATGTTGTTTATACTTTTATCATATTCTATAAATTGTAATAACCTTTATGTGGCAGCTGATAAGTTAAACAGCAGGAATTCATCAGTTCAGTGCCTTTATGAAGTTCCCATAGGGTTATTACAATCATCACAGTTCAAATCACTAATTATTAAAATCCAAAGTATATATATTCCCACTTCCTTTTCCGTCGGATTCTACAAGCAATAAGCATGAGTCAGGATAAGGGAAAATATGAAATTTTTAGAGTAAAATTAATATTTTATACTTATCCTGACTCATGAGGTAAGCCCTCCCGTCCTCCCCACTTAACACTTTGGATTTCTTCGGAAAAATAAAGTGTCGGGCTCAAAACAAAAGGAGAGAGTGAGGCACATGGGTTCAGGTGGCGCCCTCGTTCCCGAGCTTGTGGAAGGGAGGTAACTCGTGGTGAGTACTAATTAGTGATTTTTTAATTGAAGGGAACTTCAATTGGGAGATACACGTGTTCCACTATGTTTGCAAGAAGAAGACAAGCAATAAGCATGAGTCAGGATAAGTATAAAATATTAATTTTACTCTAAAAATTTCATTTTTATAAAAAAAGAAGTACAATAAAGATTTTAAACATTTTCATGGTATAGGTCCGTCTCCTATTCTTGCGGGTTTCCTATTCTCGCGGTAAATACGTTTTCTGACGAAATCGTCGGTGCGTGACACTTAGCGGTTGTTTACATCATTGACTGGTAACTAGGAAGTGGACCAAGTCGGTGAATGATCAAAATCTTGCAGTGTCACGAATATTGGGGAGTTTATACCAACTTGGACATATCATTACTTTTTCTCGCCCTTTCAGACAGGATTGCTCTTACATACACTCAATAACGTTAATTCTTGGTAATACCGCGAGAATGGGAGAAGCCTCGTTTCGTCAATGGCGGATGGCATTGTTTATCACCGGGCTCAGGAGTGGTAATTCACCTGATGGATCTGGCAGCTGATAGATGCAGATGTTAGAGGAGAAGGCCCTTCATTTAATAACAACAAACATTCATACGATAAGAATTGTTTGTGTTATTTTTTCAGCCGATATCCGTAAGTGCCGCGAGAATAGGAAACTCTTTCCTACTTTGTGGTACAAGTCACAAAGGTATTGGAGACGGTGGGTTAGTCATGTTGTTAAAGCATCACTCGTCACGCCGAAGACCCAGGTTCGATTCCCCACATGGGTACAATGTGTAATGCTCATATCTCGTATCCCCTGCTGTGATGTTGCTGGAGTATTGCAAAAGCGGCATATAACTAAACTCACTCAGTCACAAAAGTATTTATGAGCTCTTCACTGATATGTTCACAGTACAAGATTCGCTGTCTGATCATGCTCAAGTCCATGAAGATGTGCAAGAGGGAACTCAAGTCTTTACTCAACACACAAACAATGGTGAGGCAGTTGGACACGTCGCAGGTCAACAACGTAGTATCAATTTTATACAGCCTTTGAAATTCATGCTTGCCCACGAGCCTGAGGCTCCTTAATTGTGCTAAGGACAAGTAAAATTCCTGTGATAGTTGACCTCACTGACCAGTAGCGCTTCAGGGCTAAAATGTATTGTGTAATATGGGATTTGATTTGTTATGTGTTCATCCACAGTTATTTATATGATGTGGCTAGAATAATGATAGCAGGGCTGTGGGGTAGCCTAGTGGTTAAAGCGTTGGCTCGTCACGCCGAAGACACGGGTTCAAATCCCAGCATGGGTACAATGTGTGAAGCCCATTTCTGGTGTCCCCCGCCGTGATGTTGCTGGAATATTGCTAAAAGCCGCATAAAACCAAACTCAGTCAGTCATAATGATAGCATGCATAAAACAACTCGCTCAGTCACTCAATCGTATTAAAAACCAATAGTGTCTTATCATATTTATTGCCAAACATCACGTGTTGCATCAATCTCATAAATCAGGTCTTGGTTGAACCTGGCAACTTTCATTGCATTTACTCACTCCACAATTGTTTTCAGAGCACCTCTGTGATATACTTGAAGAGTAACTTTGAGTATCTGCGAGGGAATCTGCGGAAGGCTATCCGGATGCTGGGCTCGGACCCCCAGGCTCAGGTCTTTACTAACACGGGGGAGAGCCTCCCGATGATGTACTTCAACAACCTGGGATGTATTCACTTCCACCTCCGCAAACATCACCTCGGGGCCTTCTACTTGCGCAGAGCTGTACAGGAGAATGAGAACGCTCTGAAAGATGCTGCAGCAGGAGGCCAAAGTAGGTGGAAGAACACTGTGTTGTGTGGTGGGATGTTGTGTGGAGATTTACCTGGGTGTTACTTCAGCATGTTTCATTTAGGTTACAGTTATTCTGTCTCTCTGGTTTGAATATTTCTTGATGAAACTTGCTTTGCAGTTTACCGTGGTGGTAGGGTTAGGTGGTTTACTGTTGTCCTTGGATGTTCGGAGATGTTTCTGTATTTTGGTTTGGTTTGGTTTTTATACCTAGTGATAAGTTGGACTAAAACTTAACGTGAGAGTTGTGCTTATTTCCTGAACAAATCTCCCCAAACTGAACTTAAACTGACCTGTATGTTTCTACTTGGGATCGTGGCGGTGGGGTAGCCGTTTGGATAAATATTTCGGTCGTCACGCTGAAGACTCAGGTTCGATTCCCCACATTGGTACAATGTGTGAAACCTATTTCTGGTGTCCCCCGCTGTGATATTGCTGGAATATTGCTAAAAGTGGCGTAAAACCAAACTCACTCACTCACTCTACTTGGGATCTATCATGCTTTGTTCAGTGAAGTATCAGATGTTCGTGTTTTATGTTTGATCCTCGATATTTCTGCAGAGACTGTGAGTAGTGTGAGTGAGGTAGTGTGCCATGACGCAATTTAGCCAGAACCTGATGATCTCACTGTAACATAAATATTAGCTTGGGGGCTTCATAGTGTAAGACACCATTTCTTTGTGCAGAGTTCCTTATAGGTGTAAGGATCTTATGACCCTGGGTTCAAATCCCAGCTTCCTTCTGGAACGGAATCGTGGTTACAAGAGTAGTCACCACCAAACACATTTTCCCTTATATGGATTTCATGTTAGAGCACCGACAAGTCAATGCTGGTCATAAGGGGTGACCATATGAATAGGGTGGTCTGAGTTGATGACTTGGTTCTCATATTGTACAGTGAGTGAGTTTAGTTTTATGCCGCACTCAGCAATATTCCAGCTACATGGCAGCAGTCTGTACATAATCGAGTCTGGACCAGACAATCCAGTGATCAACAGCATGATCATCGATCTGCGCAATTGGGAACTGATGACATGTGTCAACCAAGCCAGCGAGCCTGACCACCCGATCCCGTTAGTCACCTCTTACGACAAGCATGGGTTACTGTAGGTTCATTCTAACCCGGACTTGTACATGGGACGATGGGGTAGCCTAGTGGTTGAAGCATTCACTCAAACCCGAAGACCCGGGATCGATTCCCCACATGGGTACAATGTGTGAAGCCCATTTTGGGTAAACTAAACTCACTCACACTCCATATTATACAACATGGATTATTGCTGTCTATCATTTCTAGTCCAGGATCAATTATGTACAGATTGCCATTATATAGCTGGAGTATGGCATTAGGCTTTAAACAAACAAGACCTTTTCTGTAATGTAATACATGTCCTTAGTGATGAAATACTGTTTAAAGTTCTTAATTGCAACCTTGACTAACGGGATCGGGTGGTCAGGCTCGCTGACTTGGTTGACACATGTCATCGAATCCCAATTCTGCAGATCGATGCTCATGCTGTTGATCACTGGATTGTCTGGTCCAGACTCGATTATTTACAGACCGCCGCCATATAGCTGGAATATTACTGAGTGCCGCGTAAAACTTGACTCTTAATTGCAACAGCTTTTTGTCAGAGAGATCATCCTACTTACCTCCCCTTGTTCCCAGATCGCCCGCTACATACACGTGGCATGAGTCGACACTATGAACTGCTGTACAACATGGGTATTCAACTGCTCCACTGCGGACGGCCACAGGCGGCCTTCGATTGTCTCATAGAGGCAGTACAGGTGTACCAGGTGAACCCTCGACTGTGGCTGAGGTTAGCGGAGTGTTGCATACAGGCGAACAGAGAGGTGAGTCAAAGGCTGGAGGAACAGGCCGGGGACACTAACTGAACCGTGATCCTTCTGTTTTGAGTAAAGAGAATATGGGCTAAATCTGATGTACCCATTGTTTGGGGAGTGTTGGAGGATGTAGAACTCCAGTTCACACTTCTATTGTTAATTATTGCTTATTTGGCTTTAAACACAAAGGGCATTCATGCTATCAACCACCAGTTTGGATGACCCAGGCTTTGTGTCTGGCTGTGAAATAAAATGCTCTCACTCACCCAGTATTAGATAAAAGATAACGAGTCTTTTCAAAACAATTTCAGAACAATGACGAGGACCGTAGTTTAGAGAAGCGACTGGAGGTTATCCAAGGCTCAGTTGGGAGTGGAGTACACAGAAAACTAATCCTTGGATGTGGCGTCGGCAAGTTCAAACCCAGGTAGATGTAGTGGTGAACTGACATGATGCAGCGGGATGATACGCATCTCGATAATATGGGTGTGAGATGGTTTGTATTCCGATACAGTATTTCCTAACCTCTTATTGTGATACAATACATCATTAGCATATCATTACACCAAATGCGAGAAGTTTATTATCCCCCCGGCATATAATGTGGGGTGGGAGGGAGGGATATAGTCAACTCGTCTGTCTGTCCTTTCCGTCCGTAATCCTTTCATATCTGGAGCATAACTAACAAAACGTTTTTTCAACAAAATTTTATATATATATATATCAAACAGAACCTAATGTGGTGCTTTTTTGTTTTGCGGTTTTTTATACTTTGTATTTTTTCCGTTGCCTTTGATATTGGTGTGTACCTGACACAGAAGTTCAAAGTTACAAATCACAATTCCATGTCACTGTTTTGATAGCGTAATAACTACTCTTGTATACAGGCGGCCAGATTAGACAGAACTTCACTCATAAAGTTGGACTTTAAGTAACTGTCAGATGATGTGTTCTTTCCAATTTGTGGGGGTCAGGGGATTTGTCATATTTTGATGACTCTTGTATTTATAGGCCATCTACCTACGGCTGCATTAAATGTTAGGGAAAAATGTTAGTGTGTTTCTGTCTGGTCAAGGTTATCCTTTAGGCTATTATAAAATCTAATCTAATTGTATTAATCATTGGCAGTTTCTCATTGACTTTCACCCGTGAACTATCTGAGACTGGTAATTATTGAAGGGTAGACTTACTTATACCGGTACCACTTAACGTATTTTCTGGGCATGATCGGCAAGGAAGTCTAAGGTTAGGGTTATCAGGGTCAGGGTTATCAGGTTAGGGTTATCAGGGTTATCATGGTTATCAGGTTAGGTTATCAGGGTCAGGGTTATCAGGTCAGGGTTATCAGGTTAGGTTATCAGGGTCAGGGTTATCAGGTTAGGTTATCAGGGTCAGGGTTATCAGGTTATGTTGTTAGGGTTATCAAGGTTAGGTTGCTAGGGTTATCAGAGTTAGGGTTATCAGGGTTAGGGTTATCAGGTTAGGGTTATCAGAGTTAGGGTTATCAGGTTAGGTTATCAGGGTCAGGGTTATCAGGTTAGGGTTATCAGGGTCAGGGTTATCAGGTTAGGGTTATCAGGTTAGGGTTATCAGGGTTAGGGTTATCAGGTTAGGGTTATCAGGGTTAGGGTTATCAGGTTAGGGTTATCAGGTTAGGGTTATCAGAGTTAGGGTTATCAGGTTAGGGTTATCAGGGTTAGGGTCAGGGTATCAGGGTTAGGGTTATCAGAGTTCAGGTTAGGGTTATCAGGTTAGGGTTATCAGGGTCAGGGTTATCAGGTTAGGGTTAGGGTTATCAGGTTAGGTTATCAGGTTAGGGTTATCAGGGTCAGGGTTATCAGGTTAGGGTTATCAGAGTTAGGGTTATCAGAGTTAGGGTTATCAGGTTAGGTTATCAGGGTCAGGGTTATCAGGTTAGGGTTATCAGGGTTAGGGTTATCAGGGTCAGGGTTATAGGGTCAGGAGTTATCGGGGTTAGGGTTATCAGGGTCAGGGTTATCAGGTTAGGTTATCAGGGTCAGGGTTATCAGGTTAGGGTTATCAGGGTTAGGGTTAGACTCCTATATACAACAACCGGAAGTAGCTAAACCAATGGTACTGATATAAGTAAAGTGCTCCTTATTCAATCTGAAGGTAAAGGTCAGGAACATGTCAACTGGAACTAATTATGGGTTTCAGGAGCTTTGGCTATGGCAGGACCTGTAAATGCCTTGTGAATTCATATGGTATCCATTTCATCAAGCCAAATGCAGCATTTTTTTTCTTTTTAATTTTTCATGCACTGCTAAAATCTTTTGCAAGAACCATTCCCATTTCTTGGTTTTTGACCAGTCAGATTACAGAACACACTCTCATTCATTTTACAGTTCAACCACACCCTCCATGCCGTCAGCCACTCTGGAGTTCGCCTCACTGTGTCTGCGGAACGCTATGCTTCTGCTGCCAGAAGACCCACTGTTGGCAGACAAGGCCACGCCGTCCTCCGACGACCATGAAGGAAGGTGAGGAAAACGATTGAGTCAGTAGGTGGTGTAGTGGTTAGAGTGTCTGCCCTGAGAGATTAAGGTGGTTTGATCCAATAGATGTTAAAAGATGGTACTTTATGTTACCCTGCCTGTCACTCGAACATAAGGGAATAACCCTAGGACTGGATACCCGTGAAGATCCGGGTTAGAATTGGTCTTCAGTAACCATGCTAGTCATAAGGCCACTAATGGGAAATGGGGGTGAGGATTGCTGACTTGGTTGACACATGTCATCGGATCCCAATTGCATAGAACAAGGATCATGATGTTGATGACTGGATTGTTTTGTGCAGACTCAATTATTTACAAACCGCTGCCATATATCATAGCTGAGTGCAGCAATAAACAACCAACCATTAAGACTGGCGGACTCAGTCCATGAGTCAGTCTGTGGAATATGTTGGGTTTTTTTATCCACGTTAAACTGCTAGGTCCTATGGAACGACAAATGATTAAATAACTCAAAATTGGGATAAGTGCACAAACATGAATAAGACATGTGGTCCTGCAACTCTGTACCCAACAGGATCTGAAATCTGACTTTTTATGATCGATCGCGGAAAAAGTTGTTTAAGAAACTATCATGTAAAATTGTGCTATTTTCCACTTCACACCGGGGGTGACAAACGGCTGATGGAACAGCGATACCTTAACATAGACTTAAAGTAATCTTAGCACTAAGGTGACCATAACTCCCAGACCGTAACATAGACTTAAGGTAATCTTAGCACTAAGGTGACCATAACTCCCATACCTTAACATAGACTTAAAGTAATCTTAGCACTAAGGTGACCGTAACTCCCATACCTTAACATAGACTTAAAGTAATCTTAGCACTAAGGTGACCGTAACTCCCATACCGTAACATAGACTTAAAGTAATCTTAGCACTAAGGTGACCGTAACTCCCATACCTTAACATAGACTTAAAGTAATCTTAGCACTAAGGTGACCGTAACTCCCATACCTTAACATAGACTTAAAGTAATCTTAGCACTAAGGTGACCGTAACTCCCATACCTTAACATAGACTTAAAGTAATCTTAGCACTAAGGTGACCGTAACTCCCATACCTTAACATAGACTTAAAGTAATCTTAGCACTAAGGTGACCGTAACTCCCATACCTTAACATAGACTTAAAGTAATCTTAGCACTAAGGTGACCGTGAACTCCCATACCTTAACATAGACTTAAAGTAATCTTAGCACTAAGTTGACCGTAACTCCTTAACATAGACTTAAAGTAATCTTAGCACTAAGTTGACCGTAACTCCTTAACATAGACTTAAAGTAATCTTAGCACTAAGGTGACCGTAACTCCCATACCTTAACATAGACTTAAAGTAATCTTAGCACTAAGGTGACCGTAACTCCCATACCATAACATAGACTTAAAGTAATCTTAGCACTAAGGTGACCGTAACTCCCATACCTTAACATAGACTTAAAGTAATCTTAGCACTAAGGTGACCGTAACTCCCATACCATAACATAGACTTAAAGTAATCTTAGCACTAAGGTGACCGTAACTCCCATCCTTAACATAGACTTAAAGTAGCCTTAGTGCTGAGGTTGTTTTGTACAACAGCACCCTGGACATTGTATACTCAAGCTGGTATGATAGAGCTGAGTACTGATGACAGGTCAGTGGAATCTATTGCCAAAAATGTGCTGAAAAACTGCATCAAGCAACCCGTGAAGATCCGGGTTAGAATTAATCTTCAGTAACCCATGCTTGTCATAAAAGGCGACTAACAGGATCGGATGGTCAGGCTTGCTGATTTGGTTGACACATGTCATCATATCCCAATTGCGTACATCGATACTAATGCTGTTTATCACTGGATTTGTCTGATCCAGAATCGATTACTTACAGACCGCCGCCATATAGCGGGAATATTGCTGAGTGGGGAGTAAACCTAAACTCACTCACTACATCAAACATCACTTTCTCGCATGCCTGAAGTACGATTCAATGCTGCATTAAACCTGACTCACTCACCCACACTTTACTCTGCAGACCCACCCCAGAACCAGTCTTGATGTCAGCCCCTCCTGGCAACCCGATGAAAGCTACAGAAATCGCTCACCTTCGCTGCTCCATCCTTGCAGCATCCGCGTACACCTGTCTATGTCTCAACGATCACCTCATGGCCCTTCATCATGCAGAGAACCTCCTAAAACAGCCACATCTCTCGGGCGCTCAGAGGTATGGAGTCATCCAGAGATAACTACCAGTCCGATGTAATCATTTCCATATTTTGCTCCAGATTTGGACAGTGCCATATAGGGATAATTGTTTACTTATTTGTGTTATTTCAACTAGTTGTTAGCTTCCCTTGTGAAATAGAACTGCTTTTATATTTTGGGAGAATTTGAACACTTATGCTTCCAAGTGTGATTTGACTATCACACATCATTCTTCCATGGTCTTCATCCAGATGGTCCTTCCAGATGGGCCTTTTGGTACATGTTATGCGAAGGTCAAAGGTCAAATGTCATGGTCAAAGGTCATGGTCATGGTCATGGTCATGGTCATGAGATAAAAATAAGTTACCCAAACATTTTTGGCTACACTATCTTAAGTATTAATGAAATTAACATTGAACTTCTCTTGAATTTTGAAAAGATTTTCATCAAGGTTAGACAATGTTCAAGGTCAACATTCAGCTTTTTCATAAGACATAATTATGTCATTGTAAGTTTCTAAGGTTATGTTTGCTTGTCTGTGTTGTCATTTTCAACAGTTTTCTACACAATTTCAATGTGCCAGCATTTCTTAGCATACTTAACACTTACTTGAATACATGTATATGTGATGCATGAGACGGAAAATGGGCGAACTGGGATCACAGAAAGCTCTAAACAGCAGTTTTCATGTTTTCTTGAACATCTGCAGGATGTTGTCAGAATACACCCTGAGCTTCCTTTACATCATGGCGTCCACTGCCATGATATTGTTGAAATATTGCTAAAAGCCGCGTAAAACTAAACTCACTCACTCACTCACACCAGCGATATACTTCCCATGGTCAATGTCATGTCATACTTACTCCATAATTTGTGTGAGTGAGGTAGCCTTGAGGTTTAAGTGTTCGCTCATCACGCCTAAGATCCACGGTCTACTCCCCACATGGGGACAATGGGTGAAGCCAATATGTCTGCCCACCATCCTCTTGCTAGGATGTTATAAAAGTCAGCATAAAGTCATACTGACTCGCCTTACCACAATTAGCTTATTTGAAAGGATTCCTTACAAGTTGAGGGACAACACAAATTCGTTTGGTCAAGAATCTACATGTATACATCACTACAGAAATACTCTTACCTTATCGCACGGAAAGATTTTTCCTGATGATCCATGTCAGGTGAAACTTATTTCCATGTTTTGTAGTAGAAACTGGATTCTCTCCCTTTATAGGCTTTGTGAGATACATGCATTGGTTACCTTTTACAAGGGAGATAACTCATGTCAGTTTCAGACAATCCTATTGATTTTTCTTGACTAGCATTGTGGTTGTCCTAGCAAGGAAGGGCTTCTTCTCGCCATGGTTTCAGACATCACACATTATGATACTGAGTTGTGTCCCTTCAACAGTGCCAGAAACGTATGTGTTTGATTGTGCTGGTTTCACCAGAGTGGTGGCTTGTATCACCTCCCACATCACTCGGACATGCGGTGGGGTAGCCTAGTGGTTAAAGTGTTCATTCATCATGCAGAAGGCCCAGGTTCGATTCCCCACATGGGTACGAAGTGTGAAGGCTATTTCTGGTGTCCAACGCCGTGAAATTGTTGGAATATTGCTATAAGCGGCGTAAAACCCAACTCACTCACTCACCATTTTTCTGTTTTGTTTCAATTGGAATTGAAAAACATAGCAGAAAAAGTAAACATTGTAAACAGTATGTCCAGGTGTACGGGAATGTTGTGTAACTGATGCCCGGCCTTGCTTCAGGTACATTGGTCACCTCTATGTAGCCGAGGCTCAGGTACAGCTGGACAAAATACCCGACTCTATCGGACATCTGAATCCTGACCTGGTCACAGACATAGGGACATGTCCGCCGGAACACAAGTCTGAACAGGGTAAGAGACCAGTTGAGCTTTTACAGAACATTACAAGTTAGCAAGTAGAGGGTTGGTGGAGTAGCCTAGTGGTAAGACTACCTAATTCACTCCTCACGTCAAAGACCCGGTGTAGCAGGCCATTTCTTCCCCGGTCTAAACTTTCCCAGGGAGAATCTGGCCTAGGCCAAACTTTCCCTGGGGAGGTTTTGTCCTAGGATATTCCCCTCCCTAGGCCAAACTTTCCCCCCTGTTTAAACTAGGATATTTTGTTCTGTTTTCTATGAAAAGTGGGGAGATTCTGGCCTAACTAGGCCACTTCTTCCCAACCCTTGCTCTTATAAACCGTCAGTAGGTTTGACTTATATTTGGTACACATTTTTGCTAAATAGTCCATTTTTGCCTCTGACTTGGGTGTAGTGATTTGAATGCATACATGTCTGAACGGCATACATCTCTAAATCTATCCTGCTCCAGCCGCCATTCCTATGAAGACACATTGCATTAGTTCTTCATCTGTCCACTATAAGATGTAAACATTCAGTCGCACATTTGATGGGTAAATAAGATGTAATATACACAGGTTGCTTGCTCTCTTATCATGCTGTTTATTATCTAATATTTGTTGTATTTATGTATAAATGTAATGGAACATTATTCACATAAGCTTGTTTACTAATCAATAATCACTTTGGGTGAATGAAATATGATTCAGATATCCATGGGCCAAGTATACACCTTATCAAACCTTGTCTTTTGAATATAGAATACGGCAATAAAGTGGAATGATAGATGATACAGCATTTGATACAGATATTGTGTTGGGTTGTTGTTGTGTTGATGTTTACATCTGCTTCCAACTGTTAAGTTGATGTCTCCGACATAGATGCCATATTTAAAGCCATGAGTGAGGGAATAAAATTTTAATGGATATGGACATCCAAATAAAAACTGGGTATTTAGTTAAAGTTTCGAATATAGTAATGATTTTGACATAAGCCAATTTTGAGTAAGTGGGAATAAGTAAATTATCAAAATATAAAAATAAGTAAATGATAAAATAAAACAATATAGTAATGATATAATATCTTTGCTTTTATGCTTGCTTTTCTTTTTAATCTCACCTTATAGAAGGGCATTGAAACAAAATGGGAACCATGTACATGTTATATATGAAGACGAAGATGACCTGTAAATTGTTAATGGAACTTGACATCAACATGAATATCTTATCAATGTGTTCACGTGAATATGTCTTGTTTTCGTTTCTGACATTTTCAAGACAAACATAAACATGAAAACAAGGTTGGGGAAGAAATAGCCTAGCTAGGCCAGAATCTCCCCCTTTTGATATGAGAACAAGGATGGTAAACACCCTCAAGGGTGGAGAAAGTTTGGCCTAGGACAAACTTTCCCCAGGGAAGATTAAGCCTAGGGGCGGAAAGTTTGGTCATGGCTGAGGTTTGGCCAGGAGAAAGTTTGGCCTGTCAATTCCCCACATGGGTACAATGTGTGGAGCCCATTTCTGGTGTCCCCAGCCGTGATATTTCATAAAGTCATATTCTCTCCCTTTTGCAGGTAATCACAACCCTAAATCATTTGTTTATAAATCTGGGACAGTTAACATTGGATATTGTAGGGGAGAAATATATTAGCTTAGGGCACTGTGAAAATTCTGCTATTCATAGCCAGCCAGGAAACGTTAGGGTATCTGCATCAACTGGTTCTTGAACATATACTGTTATCATGCATTTGTTTCCATCACTTCGAGTGTGACCTCCATTATTTCACAACTTCAGTGAGCTACACCCGTGAAGGTCCGGGTTAGAATGAACCTTCAGTAACCCATGCTTGTCGTAAGTGGCAACTAACGGGACCGGGTGGCCAGGCTCGCTGGCTTGGTTGACATGTGTCATCGGTTCCCAATTGTGCAGATCGATGCTCATGCCGTTGATCACTGGATTGTCTGGTCCAGATTCCATTGTTTACAAAACGCCTCCATATAGCTAGAATATTGCTGAGTGCGGCGTAAAACTTAAACTCACACACTCACTCACTCACTCACTCACTCACTCACTCACTCACTCACTCACTCACTCACTCACTCACTCACCCAGTGAGCTACAGAACCTTGTGGCTGTATTTTGGGGTCACATCCAGTGCTGCAGCCAGACTGCGTAATTGTGAGATTCTACTTACCCTGGCACTCTATGCACCAACAGTTATGCAGATTTATAATTTATACATTTTTTATATACAGTCACGTACTTAATTTCAAAATACCACCATTTTCATTTAAAGCATCAAACATTCAGAAATCAAAATTAAAATATTGAACCTTCGGGAATTCAAAATGAGGCTTCCTCAGCTCTGCACATATCTAGTACATCTGACTGATCCGGGTTAGAATTGATCTTCAGTAACCCATGCTTGTCGTAAGAGGCGACTAACGGGATTGGGTGGTCAGGCTCACTGACTTGGTTGACACATGTCATCGTATCCCAACTGCGCAGATCAATGCTCATGCTATTGATCACTGGTCCAGACTCGACTATTTACAGACCGCCTCCATATAGCTGGAATATAACTGGCGTAAAACTAAACTCTCTCGCTCACTCACTGCTAGTACGTCCATTTGCATACGAAACTGCAATATGAATCACTGTAGGGATCTCTTTTCGCTGTACGGAGCTCAACTTCATCTACGGAGTTTATCATCGAATACTTGTGGCTGTCAAAATGTCAGAGAGAAGGATTACACTTCTGGTTATTGGCCGACATTTTCTAAAGGTAGGGGTCAAGTGGACCCTTCCAAGGAAACCCTGGCTGCAGCACTGCATATGTGATTTTTGCAAAGGATCGTTCCACCCCAAATATCAGTAGATCCACAACTGTGATGTCCTTTGTTGCAGAGAAAACTGATAAAAATGACAAAGGAGAGAAGGACCTACTAGCAGACAGCACAGAAGCCAAAAGTAGGTGTTTGGTCACAGTTTGGGAAAGAAGTGTCCGGATTTGAGATATAGCTTGTGTCTGGATTGGTGATACAAATTGTGTCACGGTTTGGTTGGGGACTAGTGTAAAGCTTTAGGATTGGACACATTGTGTCAGTGATGGAATACAATAAGTGCCATTGTTTGAGAGACAGAACCATCACGCTATGGGAGGGAACTTTTGTCAAGCTTTGGGAGAGACGTTGTGTCAGGAATGTACTAAACTTCTGTCAACGTTTGAGAGATTTAAGTCATGGTTTGGGAGCGAAGTAGTGTCAGGCTTTGGGCGAGACATTGTGTCAGGGTTGGGGTAGAACATGTGCCTGGGTTTGAGAAATAATCTGTGTCGGGCTCTGGGAGGGAACTTCCGGGCCCGATGTTGGTGGAGATGTAAACAACCCATATCCTGCTGAGGAACAGTTGAATAATGCCATTTGTTTATGTCGTAGGCTCACTGTATCCCTGGTTTCCAAAGGATTTGTCTCGTGCCAAAGCAGTGATGCAGTACAACTTAGCAGCCGCTCATGCGATGAGAGGGGAGTATGACAAGGCCATGACACATCTCACTGAGGTAGGTGCATCTGTCAGCAGCTCATGACACATCTCACTCAGGTAGGTGCATCTCTCAGCAGCTCATGACACATCTCACTCAGGTAGGTGCATCTGTCAGCAGCTCATGACACATCTCACTCAGGTAGGTGCATCTGTCAGCAGCTCATGACACATCTCACTGAGGTAGGTGCACCTGTCAGCAGCTCATGACACATCTAACTGAGGTAGGTGCATCTGCCAGCAGCTCATGACACATCTCACTCAGGTAGGTGCATCTGTCAGCAGCTCATGACACATCTCACTCAGGTAGGTGCATCTGTCAGCAGCTCATGACACATCTCACTCAGGTAGGTGCATCTCTCAGCAGCTCATGACACATCTCACTGAGGTAGGTGCATCTGTCAGCAGCTCATGACACATCTCACTGAGGTAAGTGCACCTGTCAGCAGCTCATGACACATCTAACTGAGGTAGGTGCATCTGCCAGCAGCTCATGACACATCTCACTCAGGTAGGTGCATCTCTCAGCAGCTCATGACACATCTCACTCAGGTAAGTGTACCTGTCAGCAGCTCATGACACATCTCACTGAGGTAGGTGCACCTGTGCAGCTCTGACACATCTCACTCAGCAGCTCATGACACATCTCACTGAGCAAAGAGCATCTGTCAGCAGCTCATGACACATCTCACTTAGGTAGGTCTCAGCAGCTCACGACATCTCACTGAGGTAGGTGCATCTGTCAGCAGCTCATGACACATCTCACTGAGGTAAGTGCATCTCTCAGCAGCTCATGACACATCTCACTGAGGTAGGTGCATCTGTCAGCAGCTCATGACACATCTAACTGAGGTAGGTGCATCTGCCAGCAGCTCATGACACATCTCACTCAGGTAGGTGCATCTCTCAGCAGCTCATGACACATCTCACTGAGGTAAGTGTACCTGTCAGCAGCTCATGACACATCTCACTGAGGTAGGTGCACCTGCCAGCAGCTCATGACACATCTCACTGAGGTAGGTGCATCTGTCGTCAGCTCATGACACATCTCACTGAGCAAAGAGCATCTGTCAGCAGCTCATGACACATCTCACTCAGGTAGGTCTCAGCAGCTCACGACATCTCACTGAGGTAGGTGCATCTGTCAGCAGCTCATGACACATCTCACTGAGGTAAGTGCATCTCTCAGCAGCTCATGACACATCTCACTGAGGTAGGTGCATCTGTCAGCAGCTCATGACACATCTCACTGAGGTAAGTGCACCTGTCAGCAGCTCATGACACATCTAACTGAGGTAGGTGCATCTGCCAGCAGCTCATGACACATCTCACTCAGGTAGGTGCATCTCTCAGCAGCTCATGACACATCTCACTGAGGTAAGTGTACCTGTCAGCAGCTCATGACACATCTCACTGAGGTAGGTGCACCTGTCAGCAGCTCATGACACATCTCACTGAGGTAGGTGCATCTGTCGTCAGCTCATGACACATCTCACTGAGCAAAGAGCATCTGTCAGCAGCTCATGACACATCTCACTCAGGTAGGTCTCAGCAGCTCACGACATCTCACTGAGGTAAGTGCACCTGTCAGCAGCTCATGACACATCTCACTCAGGTAGGTCTCGGCAGCTCATGACACATCTCACTGAGGTAAGTGCACCTGTCGGCAGCTCATGACACATCTCACTCAGGTAAGTGCACCTGTCAGCAGCTCATGACAAATCTCACTGAGGTAGGTGCACCTGTCAGCAGCTCATGACAAATCTCACTGAGGTAGGTGCATCTGTCAGCAGCTCATGACACATCTCACTGAGGTAAGTGCATCTGCCACCAGCTCATGACACATCTCACTGAGGTAGGTGCATCTGTTAGCAGCTCATTACACTTTCACAGAGGTACATTCATGTTTTATCTCATTTGAGATTTTGGAGTTGTATCAGTTGTGCACGTTTCCTGAAGAATCCATATTGGGCCTTTGCTGTTTGCATTCCTGAGTATTTCTTACCATGTTATCTGTATGTGTTCCAGAGTTCACGGAACATTGGCGCCCCTCCCAGCGCAGATGTACTTCCTGAAACTGTACCTGGACCTGATGGAGGGGCGGAGGAAGATGGCCCAGCATGTCATCAAGGAACACTTCGGTCACGTCACCCCCAACAGAATCTAGACCATCCATATAGTCGCAGTTGTCACAGCACAATCTAGATCAAGGTCATGAACAGTTTCATCCCCACCTTCAAATCAATCTTAATATCACCCAAATATTCTGGATATGTTCGTTGATGTTTGATTTGATCTGTCCAGGTCTATAGTTGTCTTGGACTAGGAAGTCCACAGTAAGTGTTAGAAAACATTTAGTGGAGACAGCACAGGTCAAGGTCAAGGTTGAGGTCAAGGCTGGTTGCCAACCATCAATAGTTTAGCTTGAACATAGGAGTATAGTGAATACTTACATAGTCAGTGAAGGATTGAATCATGGACTCAGAAATGTGTAGCAACATTGACGATCATGAAAGGCACAACTGATTTTGTTGAGCCCCTCCTTATTGAAAAATCTATGACATTACGCATGTCTAAAGCACTCTTTAAGTTCATACAGTTTCGTTCTGTCTTGCTTAAGACTAGAATAATTTTCTGAACGGCAAGGTTTAGTGCATGAATTGTCATTAATGTGCTGAAAGTTTGCCATCACTCTTCACAACTTTACATATTATGTGAGAACCTGTCACAACAAAGGTACCAAAAAATACAGTTACTTTTTGTTGGTGTTAGAGTTGGGACCCAATTATTTTATTAGGGTTGGTTAATGTTTCAGACTATCAACCCACGTATTTGAAGCCTTTTGTCACTTTCAATCAGTGCTGAAAATGTGCCAAATTTTTCCTTATCCTGACTCAAAAGCGGATGTAAAATCACTCACCCACGAAAGGGACGCTACTTGTGGGTGAGTGATTTTACGTCCGCTTTTTTAGAAGGGAACTTCGAGGGATTTCAAGTGTTCCACTATCATTCGCAAGAGGAAGGAGACAAGCATAATTAGCATGAGTCAGGATAAGTATAAAATATCAATTTTAGTCAGAAAATTACATTATCCTCATACCAAAACCTTGTCCGCGGCCCTTATAGTAACCAACAAAACGGGTTTGTTTTGTTTTGAGGGTTAGGAATTTTTGTGAGATTCATGTGGATTTGTTTGCTGATATTTAGTCAGTAACAGACCTCGAACTAAATCCCTGTTCAAGAAAGCAATCATAACACTAAAATGATCGTAGTCTACATACTTTAAGACAGACATACGTCCGTCGTAATTCCCATATCTTGTCACAGACTTCGGAGAGTCATAGCAACAGTATGATCATAAATTCCCTACATGCATATCATCTTACGACAGATGTAGCACTAACATCATCATAACTGCCATACCTTTGCTAAGACATACGTCTGTCGTAGCATTAAGATGATCGTAACTCTCATATATTTTCATAGACTTCGGAGAATTATAGCACCATGATGATCGTAACTGTCCTACTTTCATTTCATCTTACGACAGATATAGCTCTAAGATCATCATAGCTGCCATAGTACTGTGTAGACTCACGACTGTCGTAGCGCTAAGATTACTTCATGAAGCAGGACCAGTGGACAAAGTGAGGAATTGAAGAATGGGAGGGATGTGGAGTGAGGGTTGAAAATTTGTTTTTCATTGGTTATCAATTAATAATTATTTTGTCTACAGATGTCGATTAAACATGGCCATGCCCTGTGATGCGTATGATGAACAATACCCCACATGAAAATAATAACAAATATGTATCATAAATAGTTAGTATTCATCACCATCTTCTGCAGCAATCAAAATGCATTTTCTCTCGGTAATAGATTTCATAAATGTCATATTTTCATCAAGGAATTATTATTGATCTAGTGATTTTTTATTCACGACATCATTCACATGAGGGAGTGATAGTGTTCTTTCGGTATTCAGTATGTGTTTGCTCTCCAGGATCCAGAGGGGTAGCCAAGTGGTTAAAGCACTTGCTCGTTATTCCGAAGACGGGTTCTATTCCCCACATGCGTACAATGTGTGAAGCCCATTTCTGGTGTCTTCAGGTGATTTTGATAGAATATTGCAAAAATTAGGCTAAACCCACCCTTACTCACTAAATACAGAGTGTACTGGGAACTGAGGAATTTACTTTTTAGTTTTTCGTCTGTCCTGCTCAGGTAACTCCTAATTACCATATGTTCTAGTGCTACCTTAAGTGATTCACATGCCACGAAGCAGAGATACCTGTCTAAGTTACAGTAAGCAAGATGTTACACATATATGCAGTATTCACTGGAGTTTATGGAAATTTGATGCTCTCTGACAGTAAGAAGTAGTTTTGGGAATAGGTTAAAATGTCATAATTGATGATTGGTTCATTACCATCGTTCAATCATCGAAAATAATTGGTTAGCGTCATTTATGAAATTTGTTAATGCACAAAAATATAAGGAAAAATGTACTTATGTTTGGGGGTTTGGGGCAAAATTTCACAACTTTAAAGGATGACTAGTATGTTAGGAACATAAATTTCTTGATGTCTTTAAGATAAATTCATTGATGACTTGGAACAAGCTTGTAGTGCTTATGAAATGTAACAGACAAAACCAACCTTGTGAAAAATATTGTTGATGAAAACAAGTGTTCCAGAATTGTTTGTGTTCGATTATGAGAAAACATGATCGATTGCTTGGTCGTTTAGTCACTGCGACCAATCTTCGATTATTTCAATTAATCGGACCACCACTAGTAAGAAGTGATTGGTAAGGACGTATGAACTGAAGAAAACTGAATTGGGTGTTGTTATGCCTCTGGGTTATCTGATTTATGTGACAGATGAAATAACAGTATTCGGCTTCAATTTACCCATGGCAGTTAAATTAGTCAATTAATCAACCAGATATTGAAATAGATCAAACTTAAGTTGACAACATGAAAAATTGTGTTTGAAAGACATGACTGGAAACATGCCGTCACGTTCAGCCATGGATGTCAGTGATGTGTGGTCAGTTTCTGGTGCAGACCTGCTTACAATACTGTGGTTGTAGAACAAAACTGGAATTACAAAATCATCCTGGTCAGGTATGTGTTTCTGTCAGGATTAAAACAAGCTGCCACAGATTCTGTGATTACTTGTCTTGTTGGGTGCCTGACATGTCTTTGGAGGTCCTTTATGTATGTTCCGGCTTTCTCAGACATGGATTATTGTGTGCGAGAAGCTATACGACATACTGACATTTTTTGGTTATAGGGTGCGTGGCCTGCAATTATACTAGCCCACATAAAGAAACTATTCAATGCATTGTCAAAATATTATCCCAGTTAATCCAATTACGATAACAATGTCGAAATTACATATAAACTTTAATGGAGGGATCATGAGACCATAACAAAAATTAAGGAGAATTTCATTTGAAAAGTCAATCACAATGACGTCCACGAGTCCACAAAGCGGGACAGGGTTAAACGACCATGTCACAAGCTCAATAACAAGGTATGTCCACCATCTGCATTGAGAACACCAATGCATCGACGACTATATAGAGCCTATCAAGCGTGCAGAAGGCTTGTCGGATGTCACGCCAGATTCTCTCAAGTTCTGTTGCAAGGTCAAAGGACGTTATCAAATGGCGGATAGGGAGAAGACGGCGTAGACGTCGATCCATCTAGTCCACCCAAACATGCTCTATCGGGGAGAGATCCGGTGAATTTTGCAGAGCCAAGGGAGTAGAGGAGTCAGCGTTGTGAAGGTGTTGCAAGAAATCCCTGCCAGCCCTTACCCGTATGAGGGGCTGAAGGGCATTGTCCTGTTGGAATGTTAACCCAGGGCGCATGATGACGTTTGCAGAAGGAATTACCACAAGGTCCAGAAAAGAATCCTGATCCCTGAAGCCCACACCAGGATTAAGTTTTACACTGAGCGTAATCACCAAAGGAGTTCTTTGGCGTGCTGTTATTCAACCCCAAATCATCACGGAATAAACACCAAAGCGATTCCTCTCCAAAGACCTACAGGCCGCGCCTTACTTAACGTTCTCCCCACGCGTCTATAGGCACGTTGACGTCCACCATCACTATGAAATGTTAAACCTGGACTCTATCTGTAAACAACATTTCTCCACCAAAACAAGGTCTACGGACATGATTTCGAGCACCGCATGAAGCTTGTCGTGTGTTGTGTGTCAGGATAGGCCGTATGGCAGGACGTCGTGGTCTGATCACGTGATGTCTTGGCGTTATTTACACGTGGACGTCCAGAACGTGGCCGACTGATGACGTCATTTGTGTTTTGGTAGCGTCTCACCAGTGCAGAAATGGTGTTCCGGTGGCAGGAAATGTGCAGCCACTTCGTCGTTGAGACATTACCCCACGGACCATCCCGGTTCGGCCCCATGACGTTGTGCAGACGTGAGCCTTGGGTAATGCTATGCGTTTCAATAGCCGCGTTTAATTTTGAACGATCGCAAGGGCAGGGGTTGAAGCTTTCCAGTGACAGGTATTGTGTGGCATCTCTGTTCTGTTTCTCTTTTCCGGAATGCACATGCAACAACGTACCGCACGTCTAGATCCAGGGCCCTCGTCTGTTACTGATTGTTAAAGGCATCTTTTCAAAACTGTTTTTTGTCCACAAGTACATTCATTTAATATTTTTATATGGAGCACTGCCAGGACAGTGATGCATTTTGTGTGGAATTTGATTGCTGAAACAAAATATTCAGTGTATGTTAAATTTAAAAAACTGGAAAAAAGTATCCAGAAAATATGAATAAATACATACAAGAAAGCTACACAGTCTGTGGTGTGTTTTGTTTGCGTTGTATGAGTTTGGTTAACTGGACTGGCTGTTTGCTGGGGTGGAACCACAGGGGAGGTGCGCCCAACTGGACTGGCTGTTTGCTGGGGTGGAACCACAGGGGAGGTGCGCCCAACTGGACTGGCTGTTTGCTGGGGTGGAACCACAGGGAGGTGTAGCTTCAACTGGACTGGCTGTTTGGTGGGTGGAACCACAGGAGAGGTGCCCAACTGGACTGGCTGTTTGGTGGGGTGGAACCACAGGGGAGGTGCGCCCAACTGGACTGGCTGTTTGGTGGGGTGGAACCACAGGGGAGGTGCGCCCAACTGGACTGGCTGTTTGGTGGGGTGGAACCACAGGGGAGGTGCGCCCAACTGGACTGGCTGTTTGGTGGGGTGGAACCACAGGGGAGAGTCGCCCAACTGGACTGGCTGTTTGGTGGGTGGAACCACAGGGAGGTGCTTAACTGACTGGCTGTTTGCTGGGGTGGAACCACAGGGGAGGTGCTTCCAACTGGACTGGCTGTTTGCTGGGGTGGAACCACGGGGGAGGTGCCTAACCGGACTGGCTGTTTGGTGGGTGGAACCACAGGGAGGTGCGCTAACAACTGGCTGTTTGCTGGGTGGAACCACAGGAGGAGTTTCGCCAACTGGACTGGCTGTTTGCTGGGGTGGAACCACAGGGAGAGTGCGCCCAACTGGACAGGCTGTTTGCTGGGGTGGAACCACAGGGGAGGTGCGCCCAACTGGACTGGCTGTTTGCTGGGGTGGAACCACAGAGGGAGGTGCTTAACTGGACTGGCTGTTTGCTGGGGTGGAACCACAGGGGAGAGTGCTCAACTGGACTGGCTGTTTGCTGGGGTGGAACCACAGGGGAGGTGCGCCCAACTGGACTGGCTGTTTGCTGGGGTGGAACCACAGGGGAGGTGCGCCCAACTGGACTGGCTGTTTGCTGGGGTGGAACCACAGGGGAGGTGCGGCCCAACTGGACTGGCTGTTTGCTGGGGTGGAACCACAGGGGGAGGTGCGCCCAACTGGACTGGCTGTTTGCTGGGGTGGAACCACAGGGGAGGTGCGCCCAACTGGACTGGCTGTTTGCTGGGGTGGAACCACAGGGGAGGTGCGCCCCTCTCCAAAATCCTGGACCCGCCCCTGGTTTGATTTGTTGTTTGATGCAACCCTGACAATATTCCAGCTATATAACCTGTCAATAATCGAGTCTGGTCCAGACAATCCAGTGATAGGATAGTATGACATGCATGAGGGAGTCTGGCCAGCTGATACGGATAGTCACCTCTTAGCACAGCCAGTGTTTGTTGGCTGTCTCAAATATGTTTTTCACGGTCAAAAATCATACAAAATTTGTTGTCATCAACCTGTTGGTAGTAGAACACGACCTAATGGACAGCGTGCTGCGTGACCGTAGGTCATCGTGCTATAACAATGTGGATTATTACTCATTATACTGATCACTGGATTGTCTGGTCGAGACACGGATTATGTATGTTCCGCTTTCTCAGACATGGATTATTGTGTGCGAAGCTATACGACATACTGACATTTTTAGTTGTAAATTGTGATGGCCTGAAGTACGATGTTACTGGTGACAGCATAACTCAACCACCGCCTCTTCAGTTCTACGGTGGAGTAGACCAGAAGATGAACTGTTCGCTTGCTGTGCAGAAAGCGCATTCATATCCTGCTTCGTGTGAAGCTGTTTTCTGGGTCCCGTCCTTATTTTGACGTAATAATTCCAAAAACGGGGCGAGACCTCGCTCACTCACACGTCTTCGGCGTGATGATCGAACACTTTACCCATTAGGCTACTCAGCGCCCCTTATTCACACATGACGTGGCAACCTCTATGACAGAGCCTATTGCTAGACCGATGATGGTCGCTGGTTTGACAACTGGAGGTTCATCTTGACGATTCACTGAACGCTTCTACTGCCAGAACACCCAATGCTTGTAGACAACTTCAGCACCCCCTGACATATCTCACGATTGAATGAGCCCGATCTTAACCCATGGAACATATCTGGGACATAATCGGTCGTCGTGAAAAGTGACTGAATATTTTTAACAAAGGGATCCCCTGTACAGATACCTGGCCCAATCTGGAAGCTGCAATTTTTTTTTACGCGTGGAATGAAGTCACCAATTGTGAGACTGCCCCTTCAGAGGATCAGGAGGCAGACAGGGGGTATGAGGGGGAGAGGGCTGGCTGCTCATACAGGCACATGGATGGTTCACTTGGTATTGACCTTGAATGACATTTTAAATGTACACATTCACCCCAAAAATTCAACATTAAACATTCCAGGGCCTACACTTGTACAGACATGGTTTTGTATGAAAATCATGGGTTTTTTAAAATGATCAATTATCATCGTAAAATTAACATGGTGTCCAGTCATATTGTCGTTTTTATGAGTCAAAGGATCATACGGGTAAGAAAAACTGTCTTTCCATCGTGGTCACCGTGAGAAGTTTTATGTACATGTTGAAAACGATTGCAAAAATAAATGGGGCGCTTAATTAAGTTGTTTGTGTATATATTTCAAGTATTAAGTGGACTTCATGAATTACACCTGAAAGATGATTACAGGCCAATGCGGTATTCCCTTTTGTCTCTCCACATCGCAGTGTACATACAATAATCGCGACAACACGATATTAAGGCCCCTATTGCCTCACACGGATTTGAAATGATGAGCATGTCATGAAAATACTAATTCCCCCAAAGTCTGTTGAAATTTCTCTTGACTAGATTTCAATCACCTCAAGCTTCACGTCATGCTTGACGTAACAACTCACAAGAGGTTAGTGACCACAGGGGTTCGAATCACTGTTTGGACAAAATAGTAAAAAATAAAAATCTACGGATACACCTTGTTCATTTTATGTAACCCATGTAGCGGTATAATTTTCTAAAATATTCATTTCTTCACCGACTTTGTTCAAATTTTAAATATATGTTAATCATAACATATATAAACAATATACGGTTGCAAAAATCTAGATTCATATTTTAAAAAATTATTGTCGAAACAGTGATTCCAACCCCTGTGTTAGTGACTGTATGTACTGTGTGTCAACTGGACAGCGTGGGACGTTGCTCCCTCTGTCACCACTACTTTCCTTGTTCCAGATCTGTGTGGGGCTACGACCCCAGCAATCCTCTGCTGCATGGAACTTGCGATTTAATTAGTGAGTGAGTGAGTTTAGGTTTACGCCGCACTCAGCAATATCACAGCTATATGGCGGCCGTCTGTAGATAATCGAGTCTTGATCCAGTGATTACAATCCAGTAATCCAGTGATGACATCACGACCATCGATCTACGCAATTGGGATAAGATGACATGTGTCAACCAAGTCAGCGAGCCGGACCGCCCGATCTCTTTTGTCGCCTCTTACGACTAGCATGGGTGGCTGAAGATGAATTCTAACCCGGATCTTCACGGGCGTATTCACGATTCATCCACGATTCACAGATTGACATTTCGTTTCACTGGTTGGTATTTCTTGAACATTGCCAGCAGCATAAAATTCCCACTCACTCACTCCCACACATCTATGATGTTGTGGACAGCCTGTGGTTAGGCCGATGATGGTCGCTGGTTTGATATCTGGAGGGTCATTCTGACGATTCACTGTGTCTAGGGAACGCTTCTGCCAGAACAGCAAGTGATGGTAGACAACGCCCCAACGCCCCAACACCCCAACGCCCTCCGGACGACCTTGAAGTGAACCACGTGTTTACTCAGCAGGTATCTGTGGTGTAGTGGGCAGAGTGTCTGCTAGGAGAGAGGAAGATCGGTGGTTTGATCCCCGATCGAATCGTACCTAACGATGCTAAAAAATGGTATTTGTTATTACCCTGCCCTATCTTCTCATTTCTCTCCTGTGGTTCTGTACTTCTTTAACCAAAGCAGCAGCCTCTGGAATGTTATTGTTCTCAGGAATGTCCAAAGTTTGGTTACTGGGCCCCGTTCCTCAAAGCGATCGTAGCGCGACGACAGTCGTAAGTCTATGTTAAAGTATGGGAGTTACGACTGTCGTAGCGCTACGATCGCTTTGAGGAACGGGGCCCTGTTTGATATCTTGAAATGGGCATGTTTCCGTTCCTGAATACAAAATAGTGCTCAATTTGTGGTTACTTTGTTTAACGCCTCACTATTCCAGTTACATGGCGGTCTGTAAAGACAATCCAGTGATCAATAGCATGAGCATCGATCTACGCAATATGGATACGATGACATGTGTCAATCAAGTCAGCGATCCTGACCACCGAATCTCGTTACAGCAAGCTTGGGTTGGTGATGACCAACTCTAACCCGGATCTTCACGGGCCGTATATAATAGTGCTCAAATCTGGCAGGAACTCGATGTATCCAAATAGGTATCCAAACCGCATTTTCCAAGTAGTTAAGAAACATTATGGGCTGTGTATGAAATAAGACAAAAACCCAGCCAAACATCTGGGCTGGTAACTTCAAAAACTTACCAGATTTAACCAGTCCTTCTTAAAGGTCACATGCAACCAAAAAATCAAACATAATTAAAACACAATTATCACTTATTCATGACATATAATATACATTGCTGGTTATGAAAAAAACATATAAACAAAATTATAAGCGTACAATCGCAAATCAAAAGTGCAATATTGTGTACTTCGGTTTACTTCCCAAGAAACGAAGCAGCCGGGATACCGAACCCAGTCCGAGCGGGTGGGTGTGCACTCAAAGTGTAACGGTTGGTTCATTTGCAGATGCCGTCACGGCTCATTGTGTGTGTATATAGAGAGATGTTGGGTTTTGTAAATACATGCTCATTTTTTGTGTATAACATTTTGCAATCAACAGACATCATAACATGTCATGTGTTCAAGTATCACACCTGCCTGTCTGTGTAATTACATAATGTGACAGAGACCGAACTCGGGCCATAAATCAATGCATTTTGTTTATGGTGTTTAGCCTAATTGGTGTTAAGTTCAAATTGCATGTGGTCAGTGATAGCAGCTGTGTATTGAATATTGTCATTAGCAGACAGGCAGGCAGACACACAGGTGTCAATAAAACAAGACATTGAGTTTTGTCTGTGACAACGACATATCTATATCACAGTTAGAAATTCTGTCAACGCTAAATAATGATATTGCTTTTAAGTATCGAACTGAGAAAGTGACTCGGTAAGAAGAACGTGTGGTGAAATAGACAAATGAAATTATATAAACAGTTAATTTACTGTCATAGGTGACCGGACAAAATCCACCCGGACAAAATCCACCCCAAAATTGCCACCCCGGACAAAATCCACTTCTTCTTAACACAAAAATGGTCAAAATCCACCCTTCTCAAATTGCTATTGTTAAATGTTTTAGTGTGTCCTGATCTTCGATCAAGTTGTTTTCCTCAAGCATTGTTTTGATAGCATTTATGTTTTCCTGTCATAACATGTAAAAAGCTCGCGCCTGTGAGATATCAACAAAACATTAGAAAAATAGCTCACACCAAAGCCTTCACCGAGTATTCACCGGACAACCCGATTACAAGCTGCGCGAACCTATTTCACTGCGCACATGCTATGAGCGCAGCCCAGCTGTTGAAACCCGTTTTCCCCAGAAAAGTCGGGGGAAATTTAGTGAAACGTTTGAACTCCGATTTCGCGCGGTTTTTTTCATCGCGTTATTTTTCAACTTTATAAGATGAATTTGCATCTTTGACGATTTGTTTCGGTAAGTCCATACCGAAAGGTATCAGAATCTGCAAAGTTGTGTTTTACGTTGCATGTGACCTTTAAATATTAAGTAGACAGTGCCAGTGGACACGTTATCTGAATATTTTTGTCACCCGTCCATCGGGCTAGTTAGCTGTAAAATTAAACCATCCGGCAGAAATCTAGCCCGTCTCGGGCGGTCGGACAGGTCTTATTTCATACACTGTTATGGGTAAAAAGAGATTGAACTGTCTTGCCACTTAGATAGACATAGCAAGCCTTCTGAAAACTGTTTCATCCAGAAACTCTTTAATGTCTGCCATATTCACGGATGCAACAAGGGCAGATAACTCACTATAGAACTATTCTCGAAAGCACAGTGGCAGTCGAAAGCTGGTCACGATTCACATGCTATTTATATCTGAGTAGTCGTTCAATCTTTTGCTGCCACTGATAGTTACTTACTTTGACACAACAAAACCAATCACTGTGACAAAAAACAAGAGTGGCATGGACCCACTGATGGACTTTCGTATCTGAAGAGTGAGTGAGTGAGTTTAGTTTTACGCCGCACTCAGCAATATTCCAGCTATATGGCGGCGGTCTGTAAATAATCGAGTCTGAACCAGACAATCCAGTGATCAACAGCATGAGCATCGATCTGCGCAATTGGGAACCGATGACATGTGTCAACCAAGTCAGCAAACCTGACCACCCGATCCCACTAGTCGCCTCTTCCCACAAGCATAGTCGCCTTTTATGGCCGTATCTGAAGAGAGACACCTCAACTGTAATTTTGGATACAAAGATTTCCGATACAATTTGACATTTGCTGGCAGTGAAAAGGCTTTTATCCTATCTCTCCCTTCGCCGAGATATTATCAATGATTGGTGTGGAGGTTTTAGCGTTTTCAAGGTGCGTATTTGGATTAGCCAGAGACATTTTAAAACGGAATATCACTCAAATGTCAAAGCTTTTAAAACGAGACATTCTCAGACTGCTCATGTTTTAAACTGCCCGTTATCGCAATACCTATCACAACAATCATGTATATTGCAGTGACGGAATTATTTCTGCGTCAATTATAGCACCAGATACATCGATTTATGTTCCACATGACTGAGCACAATATTGCTGTGATGTTTATTGGCGATATAACAATTGCCATGCGACATGGAAACATGATATCCGGGAATAATATATTTGCATATCAGTACGTGTGTACATAAATAAATTTAACGACGCCAAGATAAATGCAGATAAAGTATCGGTGGGTGGTTGTAAATGTTTAGCGAACCTTTGTTAAAGAATGTGTCATCATGTTTAGCGAATTAAGATGCATCTGTTGGTTGTGTGTTTGAGATTCACATCGGTTTCAAAGAATGATGTCATCTTGTGTTGTACTCCTGTCTGATGCATTAAGATAGTTAAATCTAATTAAATCAGCTGTATTAAATCTGATATCGACATATAATTTACATCCGTTTAGCTGATGTAACTTAAATCCGTATTTAAGTGCTATAACTTTAATCCGTATTTAGCTGATCTAACTTTAATCCGTATTCAGCTGATATAACATAAATCCGTATTTTGCTGATATAACATAAATCCGTATTTAGCTGATATAACATAAATCCGTATTTTGCTGATATAACATAAATCCGTATTTAGCTGATATAACTTAAATCCGTATTTAGCTGATATAACATAAATCCGTATTTAGCTGATATAACATAAATCCGTATTTAGCTGATATAACATAAATCCGTATTTCTATAATATATAAATAAATCCGTATTTTGCTGATATAACATAAATATAACATAAATCCGTATTTTGCTGATATAACATAAATCCGTATTTAGCTGATATAACCGTATTGATATAACATAAATCCGTATTTTGCTGATATAACATAAATCCGTATTTAGCTGATATAACATAAATCCATATAACATAAATCCGTATTTAGCTGATATAACATAAATCCGTATTTGCTGATATAACATAAATCCGTATTTTGCTGATATAACATAAATCCGTATTTTGCTGATATAACATAAATCCGTATTTTGCTGATATAACATAAATCCGTATTTAGTATTTGCTGATAACATAAAATCCGTATTTTGATATAGCTGATATAACATAAATCCGATGATATAACATAAATCCGTATTTTGCTGATATAACATAAATCCGTATTTTGCTGATATAACATAAATCCGTATTTTTGATATAACATAAATCCGTAAGCTGATATAACATAAATCCGTATTTAGCTGATAACATAAACGTATTTTTGCTGATATAACATAAATTTAGCTGATGTATCATAAATCCGTATTTAGCTGATATAACATAAATCCGTGACATAAATCCGTATAACATAAATCCGTATTTAGCTGATATAACATAAATCCGTATTTTGCTGATATAACATAAATCCGTATTTTGCTGATATAACATAAATCCGTATTTAGCTGATATAACATAAATCCGTATTTAGCTGATGTAACATAAATCCGTATTTTGCTGATATAACATAAATCCGTATTTTGCTGATATAACATAAATCCGTATTTTGCTGATATAACATAAATCCGTATTTTGCTGATATAACATAAATCCGTATTTTGCTGATATAACATAAATCCGTATTTTGCTGATGTAACATAAATCCGTATTTAGCTGATATAACATAAATCCGTATTTTGCTGATGTAACATAACATAAATCGTATTTAGCTGATATAACATATCCGTATTTGCTGATATAACATAAATCCGTATTTAGCTGATATAACATAAATCCGTATTTAGCTGATATAACATAAATCCGTATTTAGCTGATATAACATAAATCCGTATTTTGCTGATATAACATAAATCCGTATTTAGCTGATATAACATAAATCCGTATTTAGCTGATATAACATAAATCCGTATTTTGCTGATGTAACATAAATCCGTATTTTGCTGATATAACATAAATCCGTATTTTGCTGATATAACATAAATCCGTATTTAGCTAATGTTAGATTATATCACTATAACTTATTATCATGATGTTAAATGCTTCCTTTCGTATTTAGCAGATATGACTTAACCCCGTATGAATAAAATTCGTATTTAGAGGATATACCTTAAATGCTGTTAGTTACTTCCTCCCGTATTTGGCTGATATAGCATTAATCCGTGTTAAATGCTGTTAAATACGTCTTTGCGTATTTAGCTGATATAGCTTAAATCTGTATTTGGTTAATATAACATAAATCCGTATTTAGCTGTTGTAAGTTAAATCCGTTTTGCAGTTAGGTCACGTGTTCGTTTAGGTATTCCAGCCCATGGGTAGCGTTCGATGAGTTCCTTTAAACTCCCATGAAGTCGAAGCGGATATCCTCCTGTGGTGATGTTTCACAATATATGGCATCAGAATTGTTCATTTTGTATGCATTTCGTATCTCTCAAAATGATCCGGTATATTCCCGGAAATACATGACGAAATATTCCCCGCTGCATGGATCACTGCTTTCAATATTGACACGAAGTTAATGGCACTTGTACCAATGTATCAAACATTATAAGAAAATAAATGGCCAAGGAATCGTTCAGGATGAGAACAAACACTACAGCACCACATCGACCTCCAACAACCGATAATTGGACTTTACGAGGTGCCACTTATCCATTCATCGTGGTTGTCCATTTAGGTGGAAAATTTTATCAAGTCAATTTGGCATAGAACGTTGTCCAATCAAATACTCTGTTAAAAAGATAAGCCAATCAAACGTGATCTCGTGACCTTTAACCTGTAATCAGATTCAGACGGTGAAATAACAGAAGGAAAGCAGTTCGTGTAAATCGATGACGTATGTGAATACAACTGTTTAACACGGGGGCGTAATTAGGTTAGAACATGGTGATGGTTTCACTTCGCAAGCATAGCGTTCAGACGGGAGTGGGTGGTTATTGTATTACGCCACATCGGGAACATTCCAGCTGCACGGTGGCTGTAAACTGTCTAGTCTGGACCAGATAACCCGGTGGTTGATATTATGACCAACGACACGCCATCAACTACGTCACTGAGTCTGATCTAAGTTATATCATCTCAGGGACATAGAATTGACTTGACTGCCCAAGGGAGACAAACTGAAAAATATCTAAATTTCTTTCAAATTGGACTATTTAGTCGACTGACTCGTGTTTTTCGTGTTTTATACATTTTTATTATCGTTCTAATAAAACAATGAACGCTTGTGACATAGTGGATCATTTACGTTTGAAGGTGAAATATTATTGAACTGTGTTCTATCTCCATATGTGTGCGTGTACGTAAGCGCGTGCATGCATTTGTGTTTTTATAAACATATTAGAGTATAATAAATTCCTTAAACAAACGTGTGGAAAGTTATGTGAAGTTATATAAACTTGACTGAAAACACACATAAGACCTAGTATATTTGTATTATGTACCATCGTGTTAACAGCAAAGTGAGTGAGTGACTTTTACGCCGCTTTTAGCAACATTCCAGCAATATCACGACGGGAGACACCAGAAATGGGTTTCACACATTGTACACGTGGGAAATCGAACCCGGGTCTTTAGCGTTACGAGCGAACACTTTAACCACTAGGCTACCCCACAGCCATGTTAACATCAGAGCATTAGTTGGTCTTCCTCTCTTGCTAAACTTGTCAAAACTTGCCAGCGGCTAAAGTGATGTTGTAAATCCTGCTGAATCTCTGAGTCGCCTGACTGGAACCCGTGAAGATCCGGGTTAGAATTGGTCTTCAGTAACCCATGCTTGTCGTAAGTGGCGACTAACAGGATCGGGTGGTCAGGCTAGCTGACTTGGATGACACATGTTATCGTATGCCTGTTGCGTAGACCGATGATCATGCTGTTGATCAGTGGATTGTCTGGTCCAGATTCGATTATTTATTTGATTATTCCGCTGCCATATAGCTGGAATATTGCTGAGTACGGCGTTAAACAACAAACCAACCAACCTGACTGGACCTCACGATCTATTCCCACAGGTATATTATGTGAAGTGTTTTGAAGCTCAAAGAAACGGTTTTGCGGATCAAACTGCTGTATAAGGGAACCATTCCCCCAAAGGTCAGATGAACCCTTTAATAGCTGGTTTATAATCCATAGCTGGTTTACAACAGTAGAAGGATTCGAATTACAAGACGAATTGCAACTCAAGAATGTCTCACATTTATTAGACATTTTCTCAATACACGCGAAAGTTTGGCCGTGAAAACTTTCAGCAGGTAAAGGGTTCCATACGCATTTTATCAAATTGAATAACTCGACAATTGAGTTTTATCACTGACAGACTATTTCTGCCGCGTGTGCCAATGTCTCAGTATTCCATTAATGACGTAATCTGATATTACGTCGTGTTCTTCAACAGAAATGGAATAAATACACTGTATCTATCCAAGATCATTTTAACACAACCCAATCACAATGCTGTCGCTTTAACTGATACAATTGCTGCAAAGAACTAAATTCAATTCAATTCAATTCTGTTCAATTCCCCAATCGTTCTCTGGTAACTCAGACTTCATTCCAACGGCCACAACTCACCGGAAAAATGCTCTCGGAGTCCGATGATGGATGCCGTCAAAATAGCCGTCAATTCCACTGTTTTAAAATGTCGTTACAATGCTTTCTATTCAAGCCTGGGTTTTATTTCCGTGGCATCCCCATCACTGTATGTATGTAAAGCCATAACTCACCGTAGTGTACATCTGTTTTTTCACTCTCTTTTTTCACTCATGTTTAAAGTTTTAAAGTTGATCACGGTCTCATGTAGATTTGAACTGTGTTTTGGTTGTTGTTTAACGCCGCACTCAGCAATATTCCAGCTATATGGCGGCCGTCTGTAAATAATCGAGTCTGGACCAGACAATCCAGTGATCAACAGCATGAACATCGTTCTACGCAATTGGGATAGATGACATGTGTCAACCAAGTCAGCGAGCCGGACCACCCGATCCCGTTAATCGTCTCTTACGACAAGCATGGGTTGCAGAAGACCAATTCTAACCCAGATGTGCACGATGTTCGGAGAAAGAATGCACTGAATGAACATTCTTTAACGTCCTGTTTTTCGTTAAAGTGTGAAAAATTATCACGATCTACCCAGCTAATGCAGATTTGAACTTTCTTCTCGATGTTCGGAGAATGTATGAATATTGTTTTGCTTCGTGTTTTACTCATGTTTAAATCGGAAAGTTTATCAAGATTTACCCAGCTAATGTAGATTTGAACTTTGTACTCAAAGTGTCGGAGAAAGAATGAATAATGTTTCACGTGGGGGACTCCAGCAAAAGGCAAGGGCAATACACTCTTGTCTCCTTGTGGATAACAGAATCTTTCAGTCTGACGAGCAATTACCCTAAACCACAGCCCAAGTCCGAAGTGATATATAGATATATTGCGTTTTTAATGGCTTACAGTATAGATTGGTTACGACGCTTACAGACAAACAGTCACCCGTGTCCAAGGGAGACAGAACTGTTGTTGGTTCCAATGTCATTAAAGTTATTGTTTTATGAATAATTATTATAAATTCGATTTTCATGTTTAATCATTTGAAATATAGTGAGTTTGATTTCACGCTGCATCTAGCAATATTCCATCAATATCTCGACAAGGACGCCAGAAAAGGGCTTCTCACATCATAAAAGTGCAGTATCCAACCCGGGTCTTCGGCGTGACGAGCGAACACTTTAACCATTAGGCTATCCCCACCGCCCCCATTAAAATATAGCATTGCAAAAAAAACCTGTCGTTTTAGCAGGCTGCTTTGTTTCTTGCAAACAATATCATTGTAATATAACATCACACAAAAAATGTAAAAAGTGGAATTGATTTGACGAAAAACCAACGCAAAAAAAACAATCTAAAATATCACCAATTGGTTATTGCTTAATGTATTTCTCATGAAGAATAGCCCGTCGCTGCAAGGAGCTGACGTCTATCACTCTCACACCAGAGCTCGCGACTGATTGGGATGAATAATTTGGCCGCTCCAATGAGTAATGGGCGGAAAGGTTGACCATCTCATTTGGATGATGTCCAGTTTAATGAGGACACAGGTGGTCAGCGCTTATCACCTGGCTAATCCCACGTTAATTGCCGCGTCATCTCACCTGCGGCTCCTGACAAGGGGAGGTAACTCCCAGCTTTAGCGTTAGAAAAGTCGCCTTCGAAAATGTCTGGTGATGCGTCATTCCTAAATTCTGGCTCAGGACATAGAAATGTATGGCCATATATTGGGAATTAGAACAACTGACAAACCTTGAAATGATTCTAAAGACATGTCTCTTCAAGCAAGACTTTAACTAGTTCGATCAGGCTCAAAGCATTTTAACAGGTATCAAATGGAAATAACATTTTCATAATGACGTACACTTACATGTAATAATGGAGTGAGTGAGTGAGTATGGATTTACGCCGCTTTTGCAATATTCCAGCAATATCGAGCATGGGACACCAGAAATGGGCTTCACACATTGTACCATGGATTTGGGTAATCGAACCTGGCGTGACGAGCGAACGCTTTAACCACAAGGCTACCCCACCGCCCTGTGATAACAGATTTAAAGCAACATTACCGATACATGTACAGTAAAACCTCTTCAATCCGGAAATTCTATAAAGTGGACGGTTAACACAAACTTTGTGCACTTAACGGAACTAAAACATGACACGCTTATATACTCTTTAAAAAATGTAGGGGAACTTCATGGAAAGAATTGGGAGGTATTTCGGAGTCAATCAATGTTAATATGATAATAATGAATGTTTTGAGAGTGCATCGCCACTTGCACTTCCTATAGCCACAGGTGTCTCTACAGTAATCGCCCTTGAAAGATGATTGGTGTATGATGTGAAATTTGCAAAGTTTTTAACGCTTATAGTTATTATCCAAATTGAAAGTTCAGGTTCCCCTACTTTTTTTAAGAGTTCAAATTGAACCTTTCCTCACATATGGATCCAGCCTAGCAGCGCGCCATGATGGTAGAAAATCCAAGATGGCCGCCGATTTGGCTGAAAGTTCCAATGATGTCAGTATACGCTCAATATATCATAATGATCTCGTCATATTGAGGAACTTATTCACGATTAATTGCAACAGTGATGCACTGGATACACATCTATCACGCAGCACCCACTGGTGGTGATGAACAGACCGAGAAGCTTCGGCCGCCAAAATTACTTATTTTTCTTAAATCGCCTATGTCTAGGGCTTATATTGATATTATTTTTGAAGTTATTACCTTTTGGTCTTGGATAAGTTGATAAGATTCACATAAATCTAATTCCATGGAAAAAAAGTAACTAGCAATTGATGAACGTATATATTTGCATACTCTTGTGCACGACCTGTTATCATTATATGGCTCATAACCTTAGAAATATTTGCCTAATATCTTACAAATGCAAAGTTTGAGTGAACAATTTAACGAAGATATCTTTAAAAAATGAATTGCAAGTCAACAATGATGTTATATTAGATCATAGAAGATGACATCACAAAATGGAGTTGTGAAAATGATTCTTTTCTTAAACTTTGGGACGTACGAGTAAATAATATTTACATTATGTCCATACATCAACACATCAAAACCATCTTTGTTCTTTTGAGATATGACCAGTAATGGCAATTCAGCACTTCAGTTTTATAGTTCTGTTATTATGTTACTGGAAACACCTTCTTTCACAAAGTAATTGGCACCCGTGCTTACTGTACCGTTTCACGTAACATTACTCCTCGGATAAACAAGCTTCCTTTATGCAAAGTTGCACGTTAAACTTGAATACATATGTTTGACATGAAATTTTTCCGACCTTGAAGATAATGTATTCCAGTTGGCTTGGCAAGAAGTTGTTTATGTCATAATTCCCGACAGACTTTGGCCTCACAAACAAAATACAATATTGTGTTTCTTTTAAATATAATGTCAAGTGAATTAATCTGTAAGAAAACATATAGATAACTGTCATATATGTCTATTAAATCACAATAAGAAGTTTACTGAAAGCTTCCTGGATTTGACACAATACACTCTACCCTCATACAGTTCACCTCAAAACAGTCTACCTACACACAGTTCACCTCCACGCAGTCTGCCTACACACAGTTCACCTCCACACAGTCTGCCTACACACAGTTCACCTCCACACAGTCTGCTTACACACAGTTCACCCCACAGTCTGCCTACACACAGTTCACCTCCACACAGTTTGCCTACACACAGTTCACCCCAGTCCACACAGTCTGTTCACCTCCCTACACACAGTTCACAGTTCACACCACATCCACACAGTTCACCCCCACACAGTCACACACAGTCCCACACAGTCTCACTCTTCGTTCATCTCACACAAACTACCACACAGTTCACAGTCTACTCCACCACTACACCAGTTCACCTCCACAAAGTCATTACACACAGTTCACCTCCACACTACCTACAAAAAGTTACCTACAAACAGTTCACCTCCACAAAGTCTAATTACACACAGTTCCACATAGTCTAACTACACATTTCAGTTCACACTCCACACAGTCTGCCTACACACAGTGTGCCATACAGTTCACAGTCTGCCTACACCACAGTTCACATCTACAAAGTCTAATTACACACACAGTCTGCTGCCTCCACTACATACACACAGTCTCACCTCCACACAGTTCACCTCCACACAGTCTAACTACACACAGTTCACTCTCCACACAGTCTGCCTACACACAGTTCATCTCCACACAGTCTACTTCACCTACACACAGTCTCCTCCACACAGTCTACCTACAGACAGTTCACCTACACACAGTTCACCTACACACAGTCTACACACTCCACACACTATGCCTATACACAGTTTCTCCACACAGTCTACCTCCACACAGTCTACCTACACACAGTTCACCTCCACACAGTCTGCCTACACACAGTTCACATCTACAAAGTCTAATTACACACAGTTCACCTCCACACAGTCTACTTACACATAGTTCACCTACACACAGTCTACCTCCACACAGTGTGCCTATACACAGTTCATCTCCACACAGTCTGCCTACACACAGTTCACATCTACAAAGTCTAATTACACACAGTTCACCTCCACACAGTCTACTTACACATAGTTCACCTACACACACTGCCTACACACAGTCCACACAGTCTGCTACACACAGTTCATCACAAAGTCTAATTACACACAGTTCACCTCCACACAGTCTAACTTACACACAGTTCACCTACACACAGTTCATGCCTATACACAGTTCATCTCCACACACACAGTTCACCTACACACAGTTCACCTTCTGCCTACACACAGTCACATCCACACACAGTTCACCTTCACACAGTCTGCCTATACACAGTTCACACACAGTTCATCTCCACACAGTCTGCCTACACACACTTCACCTACACACAGTTCACCTCCACACAGTCTGCCTACACACACTTCACCTACAAACAGTTCATCTGCACACAGTTTATCTCTACGCGGTCTGCCTTTAACGAGGACCATTACTCCTTTGATAAACAAAGCTCCTTTATGCAAAGTTGAAAACATATTTGAATTTTGCCGACTTTGAAACTAATGTATTCCAGTTGGCTTGGCAATGAGCTGTTTATGTAATAATTCCAGACAGACATCCGTGGAAGTTTCCCTCACAAACAAAATACAATATTCTTTTTTTTTTTAAACTATAATGTCAAGTGAATTAATCTGTAAGAAAACATGTGGATTATTGCCATATATATTTCTATTAAATTACAATACGATTTTTACTGAAAGCTTGCTGGTTAAAAATAGTCCCTCCCAAATGAGCCAGTCCTTCGACTGGGGCGCTTCAGGCTTGTATGAAGCCTCGTGTAGACATCTAGACTTACGCTTAGTCTCTGAATACGCATTATTTTGATCTAAACAAATCATTACATTCAAATTGAAAACGAGCCCCACTGAGGTGGAAAAATCAGATGGGAAAATCTAGACTTGCTTCACGAGGGGCTCTGGCAATGCAGATAGGGCGGGGCGGAAGGGAAAGTAGTGTGGTTCAGAGACAGTGACAGCTACCAGCTGAGATTAAATACAGGTTCTCTGCTTCTCTCACAGTCAGCGTCGTTGTGTTGAGAGATCTGGACAACGTGGAGGAATCTTCTCAGTGCGCTTGCAGTCTGCCTTCACTACGTCTACTAGACTAACAACTAGTCTCTGAAATGAACATATTTTACTGAAAAAAGTTCATAGTAAAAAAATATAAAATATAATGAAAGGAGCCCTGAGACCTTCTTCATTTTCAGAGCTGAAGAAATCTAGACTTGCCACATTTTCTAGACTTGTGTGGGCTTTCTTGGATATATTTGCTTCAGGGCCTGTACGAGAGACTATCCTTCTACCTGCACCCGTCTGTTGAAACTGACGCCATCACAGTTTGACTACAACTCGGTTTACCTGCAAGACCAGCTACATTTAGTTCAACAAAAAAGGGTTCACCTACACTACTCTGTCTGCCTACTCTCAGTTCCCCTACACTACTCTGTCTGCCTACTCTCAGTTCACCTACACTACTCTGTCTGCCTACTCTCAGTTCACCTACACTACTCTGTCTGCCTACTCTCAGTTCATCCCTTCTCAGTGTGTTTACTCTCAGTTCATCTCACACAGTCTGCCTACTCTCAGTTCATCTCACACAGTCTATCTACTCTCAGTTCATCTCACATAGTCTGCCTCCTCTCAGTTCATCTCACACAGTCTGCCTACTCTCAGTTCATCTCACACAGTCTGCCTACTCTCAGTTCATCTCACACAGTCTGCCTCCTCTCAGTTCATCTCACACAGTCTGCCTCTCAGTTCATCTCAGTTCACCTCCACACAGTCTGCCTCACACTCTGCTCAGTTCATCTCACACAGTCTGTCTGCCTCTCACTAAGTTCACCTCCACACAGTCTGCCTACTCTCAGTTCATCTCACACAGTCTGCCTCCACTAAGTTCACCTCCACACAGTCTGCCTACTCTCAGTTCATCTCACACAGTCTGCCTCCACTAAGTTCACCTCCACACAGTCTGCCTACTCTCAGTTCATCTCACACAGTCTGCCTCCACTAAGTTCACCTCCACACAGTCTGCCTACTCTCAGTTCATCTCACACAGTCTGCCTCCACAGTTCACCTCCCACACAGTCTGCCTCCCACACAGTTCACTCCCACACAGTCTGCCTCAGTTCTCCAGTTCATCTCCACAGTCGCCTCCACTAAGTTCAGCTCAGTTCCACACAGTCTGCCTACTCTCAGTTCATCTCACACAGTCTGCCTCCACTAAGTTCACCTCCACACAGTCTGCCTACTCTCAGTTCATCTCACACAGTCTGCCTCCACTAAGTTCACCTCCACACAGTCTGCCTACTCTCAGTTCATCTCACACAGTCTGCCTCCACTAAGTTCACTCTCACACAGTCTGCCTACTATCAGTTCACCTCCACAGTCTGCCTCCACTAAGTTCACCCTCACACAGTCTGCCTCCACTAAGTTCACCTCCACACAGTCTGCCTCCACTAAGTTCACCTCCACACAGTCTGCCTCCACTAAGTTCACCTCCACACAGTCTGCCTCCATCTCAGTTCACCCTCACACAGTCTGCCTACACTAAGTTCACCTCTCACACAGTCTGCCTACTCTCAGTTCATCTCACACAGTCTGCCTACTCTCAGTTCATCTCACACAGTCTGCCTCCTCTAAGTTCATCTCACACAGTCTGCCTCCACTAAGTTCACCTCCACACAGTCTGCCTCCTCTCAGTTCACTCTCCACACAGTCTGCCTCCACTCTCAGTTCACCTCCACACAGTCTGCCTCCACTCTCAGTTCATCTCACACAGTCTGCCTCCACTAAGTTCATCTCCACACAGTCTGCCTCCACTCAGTTACACAGTCTGCCTCTTCAGTTCACCTCCACACAGTCTGCCTCAGTTCATCTCACACAGTCTGCCTCCACAGTTCACTCTCACACAGTCTGCCTACTCTCAGTTCATCTCACACAGTCTGCCTACTCTCAGTTCATCTCACACAGTCTGCCTCCACTCAGTTCACCTCACACAGTCTGCCTACTCTCAGTTCATCTCACACAGTCTGCCTCCACTCAGTTCACCTCCACACAGTCTGCCTACTCTCAGTTCATCTCACACAGTCTGCCTCCTCTCAGTTCAGTTCACCTCCACACAGTCACAGTCTGCCCACTCAGTCAGTTCTCACACAGTCTGCCTACTCTCAGTTCATCTCTCACACAGTCTGCCTCACTTCCTGTTCACCTCACACAGTCTTCCACTAAGTTCACCTCACAGTCTCTCTAAGTTCACCTCACACAGTCTGCCTCCACTAAGTTCATTCCCACACAGTCTGCCTCCACTCAGTTCACCTCCACACAGTCTGCCTCACTCAGTTCATCTCACACAGTCTGCCTCCACTAAGTTCTGTTCACACCTCCTCAGTTCACCTCAGTCTAGTCTGCCTCTCTCAGTTCATCTCACACAGTCTGCCTCTACTCTCAGTTCACCTCACAGTCTGCTCTCCCACTCAAGTTCATCTCACACAGTCTGCCTACTCTCAGTTCATCTCACACAGTCTGCCTCCACTAAGTTCACCTCCACACAGTCTGCCTACTCTCAGTTCATCTCACACAGTCTGCCTCCACTAAGTTCAGTTCTGCCACACAGTCTGCACAGTCTGCACTCCACTAAGTTCATCTCTCACACAGTCTGCCTACACTCAGTTCATCTCCACACAGTCTGCCTCCACTAAGTTCACCTCACAGTCTGCCTACTCTCTGTCATCTCCACACAGTCTGCCTCACTAGTTCATCTCACACAGTCTGCCTCCTCTCAGTTCACCTCCACAGTCTGCCTCCACTAAGTTCACCTCACACAGTCTTCTACTTTCAGTTCATCTCACACAGTCTGCCACACTAAGTTCACTTCCAGTTCACCTACTTCAGTTCACACAGTCTGCCCTCCACTCAGTTCACCTCACACAGTCTGCCTCCACTAAGTTCACTCTCCACACAGTCTGCCTCCACTCAGTTCATCTCACACAGTCTGCCTCCACAGTTCAGTTCACACACTCCACTCAGTCACCTCCACAGTTCAGTTCTCTCTCACACAGTCTGCCTCCACTAAGTTCCTCCACACCTACCTCAGTTCACCTCACACAGTCTGCTCCACAAGTTCACTCTCCACACAGTCTGCCTGCTCCACTCTCACCAGTTCATCTCCACACAGTCTGCCTCCACTAAGTTCACCTCACACAGTCTGCCTACTCTCAGTTCACCTCACACAGTCTGCCTCCACTAAGTTCACCTCCACACAGTCTGCCTACTCTCAGTTCATCTCACACAGTCTGCCTCCACTAAGTTCACCTCACACAGTCTGCCTACTCTCAGTTCATCTCACACAGTCTGCCTCCACTAAGTTCACCTCCACACAGTCTGCCTCCTCCTCTCAAGTTCTCTCACACAGTCTGCCTACTCTCAGTTCACACCTCCACACAGTCTGCCTCACTCTGCTCAGTTTCTCACACAGTCTGCTTCTACTCAGTTCATCTCACACAGTCTGCCTCCTCTCAGTTCACTCTCCACACAGTCTGCCTCCACTAAGTTCACTCTCCACACAGTCTGCCTCCACTAAGTTCATCTCCACACAGTCTGCTCTCACTCTCAGTTCACCTCACACAGTCTGCTCTCCACTCAGTTCACATCTCCACACAGTCTGCCTCCACACAGTTCTGTTCACTCTCCACACAGTCTGCCTCCACACAGTTCACCTCCACACAGTCTCACCTCCACACAGTCTCCACATCTCACACAGTCTGCCTCCCACTAAGTTCACCTCCACACAGTCTGCCTCCACTAAGTTCACCTCCACACAGTCTGCCCACTCACTCACTCAGTTCATCACTCACACAGTCTGCCTCCACTAAGTTCAGTTCTCCACACAGTCTGCCTCCACTAAGTTCACCTCCACACAGTCTGCCTCCACTCAGTTCATCTCCACACAGTCTGCCTCCACTCAGTTCACTCTCCACACAGTTCACTCTCCACACAGTCTGCAGTCCTCTCAGTTCACTCCACACAGTTCACTCTGTTCTCACCTCCACACAGTCTGTCTGTTCCTCACAGTCTGCCTACCAGTTCAGTTCATTCTCCACACAGTCTGCCTCACACTAAGTTCACCTCCACACAGTCTGCCTACACTCAGTTTCTCTCACACAGTCTGTTCATCCACAGTTCTCCACACAGTCTGCCTCCACTCAGTTCACCTCTCACACAGTCTGCCTACACTCAGTTCATCTCCACACAGTCTGCCTCACTCTCACAGTTCAGTTCTCTCACACAGTCTGCCACACAGTTCACCTCACACAGTCTGCCTACTCTCAGTTCAGTTCACATCTCACACACAGTCTGCTCCTACTCTCAGTTCATCTCCACACAGTCTGCCTCACTCACACAGTTTACTCTCAGTTCATCTCACACAGTCTGCCTCCACTAAGTTCACCTCCACACAGTCTGCCTACTCTCAGTTCATCTCACACAGTCTGCCTCCACTAAGTTCACCTCCACACAGTCTGCCTACTCTCAGTTCATCTCACACAGTCTGCCTCCACTAAGTTCACCTCCACACAGTCTGCCTCCACTCAGTTCATCTCTCCACACAGTCTGCCTCCACTAAGTTCACCTCCACACAGTCTGCCTCCACTAAGTTCACCTCACACAGTCTGCCTACTCTCAGTTCACCTCCACACAGTCTGCCTCCACTAAGTTCACCTCCACACAGTCTGCCTCCACTCTCAGTTCATCTCCACACAGTCTGCCTCCACTAAGTTCACCTCCACACAGTCTGCCTCCACTCAGTTCACCTCCACACAGTCTGCCTCCACTCAGTTCACCTCACAGTCTGCTCCACACAGTCTGCCTGCCCACTAAGTTCACTCACACAGTCTGCCTCCACACAGTTCACCTCACACACTAGTCTGCCTCCACTCAGTTCATCTGTCTCAAGTTCACACAGTCTCTCACACAGTCTGCCTTCACAGTTCACTCCACACAGTCTGCCTACTCTCAGTTCACCTCCACACAGTCTGCCTCCACTAAGTTCACCTCCACACAGTCTGCCTCCACTCAGTTCATCTCACACAGTCTGCCTCCACTAAGTTCACCTCCACACAGTCTGCCTCCACTCAGTTCACCTCCACACAGTCTGCCTCCACTAAGTTCACCTCCACACAGTCTGCCTCCACTAAGTTCACCTCCACACAGTCTGCCTCCACAGTTCACTTCACACCTACCTCCACACACACAGTCTGCCTCCACTAAGTTCATCTCCACACAGTCTGCCTCCACTAAGTTCACCTCCACACAGTCTTGATTCACTCGAAAATGAAGCATGCAACTTTATGGATGACAACTTCTTATTTATTGCATAGAGCGACGTTTCGATGTAGATTCTTACATCGTTATCAAGCTAAAAGTGAAGTTGTCATCCATGAAGTCTGCCTACACTCAGTTCACCTCTACACAGTCTGCCTACACTCAGTTCACTTCCACTCAGGTCACCACCACACAGTCTGTCTACACTCAGTTCACCTCTACACAGTCTGCCTACACTCAGTTCACTTCAATTCAGTGACTTTCAGTCTGCCTACACCCAGTTCACCTCTACTCAGGCTGCCTACGCCCAGTTCACCTCTACACAGTCTGCCTACACACAGTTTACCCCACACAGTCTACCTACACACAGTTCACCTCCATACAGTTCACCTACACACAGTTCTCACCACCACCCCACCCCCTCATCCCACCCCACCCCCCGGTCTAATTTCAGCTCACTTCTTCTGTGACCAGTTCGCCTTCACCCGGTTCGCCTTACGTATTGAAATCATTAAGATAACGATGGGACTATATTATTCTGATAACAAATCATTTTGCTTTATCGGAATAATCATTTATGAAAGTGTGTTTTAGTTGACTAAGCTTGAAATAAAGATATATATCTTAACGGCAATTTGGTTGAAAAGATAACGTTAATCTACTGATGGAGATAAGATCTTTTTTGTTTTCTTCTTTTTTCTGTGTGTGGTAATAATTATTTTAGTCTCAAACATTAATGCTGCAAGAATTGTTTGCAGAAACTAGTTCACACATTGCCCCAAGGTGTTCGAAAATGTTGCCTGTGGGATATGCATGGGACGATCGATCATACTGATAATCAATCAAATTTAATAAATAACATAGCTTACATATATAGATATTATACGTTTTCTCCCTTTTGTGTGTATGTTTGATGTTTCATATTCTGAGACCATGTGAGAAATGTGGCGGATCTGTAAATTATCTATCAACCCTAAACTGGGTTTAAATATAGCATCATTTCGAAAATCCTTTGTTGAATACATAGTAGATTCTACAATGAAATAGAGGCGGTGGGTAGCCTAGTAGTTAAAGCGTTCGCTCGTCACGCCGAAAACCTGGGTTCGATTCCCCACATGGGTACAATGTGTGAAGTCTATTTCTGGTGTCCCCGCCGTGATATTGCTGGAATATTGCTAAAACCATACTCACTGACAATGTAATAGATGACGTTACCAATGGGAACCACACAAAATGTACGCACTGAATGCATGGGTATACACTAATTAAGAAATACGCAAGCTTCCTCGTACTTTAACTATAATAGTTCAGGGCGAAAGTGTGCTTTATTACACTATACATGGCGGTAGAGCGAACTGTATTTCTTTTCTAAGATGCCAAATTTAATACTTTCTAAGGATAATTACGATTAATCTAAGGCAGAAAACAAACGACGGTGTCGGGGACCTAAATTAAGAATCCTCGCACAGGGCTAACTGGCGCTCTGTCCTATTGATGTGTCTGCCCCCCTACGTTAAGACGAACGTTACCAGAAAATACAAATGATAAACTGTTGGATGACGGTTTACGTTCGGATTAAATATCTTCTTTAAAATATTTAAATTACATCTGTGATTAACGTTAACCATGTGGGGCAAAATAAACGTCGCATTTCTACTACAAACGTAAGTTTAGACCAGTACATCCAGATGAAGCTGAGTAGTCAAACGACATTCCACGATTGCATTGTCGGAATGTAAACATTGCAAACGTTACCGTGTCTCTGAAAACTTGTGAGTCGATTTGAGACATTTTAACCGTTGGAAAACATACTGACTGACTGACTGAGTTTAGTTTTACGCCGCTTTTAGCAATATTCCAGCAATATCACGGCGGGGGACACCAGAAATGGGCTTAACTTGGAAAACATAAACGTAATGTTTCCACCAGTGTTGTTAGCTGCGTGAAGCAACTGCAAACAAAGAGACAGGATGCAACGGAGTAGTTTACTGTAGGATGCTGTACGAGGCGATGACAACGGACATGCATCGGGACGTCGCTTACATTGTGACGTAAAGCAAAATTGTTCGATTACGAGGGGGAGACTAGAATGGCGCAGTGACGCCAATACATTGTGACGTAATGGGAAAAGTGCACATTATCGTCTGATAAAATACTGTCGGCGCCTTTGATCTTTCACCGAAGCATCTTAGAAACGCCAAAAGAAACGTTAGCCTCCTACATTTATGAATTACTTCAAAACTATCAAAGATATGTTGGAAGGTATTAGTTTACAAGAAAGCTTAACAACACAGCTTTATGCAAATCACGAAACAAAATTCTCAAATGCATTCATATTTAGGTGAAATGCATCTTTTTCAGAAGAGATAAATTGTCCTATTTTCGTCCATGCCGAAATAAACCAAAAACAGAGATTTAGATGTCCAAGAGAAAGGTTGAAATACAATTCTGGTTTGAGACAAAGATAAACAATTTTAAAGTCACCATTTTCAACTATTAAAACAGAAACAACTGTTGTAGAGTGTTTAAAAATTGTAAAATAATCATTCCTATGATTTCAGTCTCTTAAAACATTTTCTGCCGATTTGCATTGGAGAAAACAAGTAAAACGTGTCTTTGACAACGCCCTCGGATGCCATCGTATCACGGTTATAAGACTTATACAGGGCTTCAGACAGACTGGGGTCACCGTAGACAGACCAAGAAATTGACGTTCACGCATCACAACGCCAGCCGAATATAGGTACTTCCGTCATTAAGGAAGGAGGGTAACGTTTCTTTTGGCGTTTAGTGTATGTTCTGTGCGATGCTTCATGGTAATGTTCATGTACTGATCTAAAACGACTTTAATAGGTGAAGACCCGGGTTAGAATTGGTTTTAGCGTACCATGCATGTCGAATAGCGGGATCGGGTGGGTTGGCTCTCTGTCTTGCTTGATGTTCCTGATGTCAGTACCGGGGTTGGCTGACTCGATCACTTACCGACTCATTTAGCTATAGACGTGATAAGTGTGGCGTTAAACAAGATGGCGAAGACTTAGATGAGGTGTAACTCTGCAGATTATCAACCCATGTGAAAACTTATGAATGCCCAAGTTTTGCTGTTTTTGCTGTTTTGTTTGTTTTTGTTGTCGTTGTTGTTTGTTTTGGGGTTTTTTTTTGCTTTTGTTTTGTTGTTTTTGTTGCTGTTTTGTTTGTTTTTTTGTGTTTTTTGTTTTGTTTTTGTTTTTATTTTGTTGGTTTTTTGTTTTGTTTTGTGTTTTTCAGAGGGGAAAGAGATACAAAAAGAACCAAGGAGCGAAATGATGGTTATGAATTGTGAAAGGCACATGTGTTTTGAATACTGACTTCGTGTCAGATGGCAGTGTTGTGGCCATACCCATGTCAGTGAAACCATCTTTTTAGAATTACAGAAATACAAAAAGAAAAAAACACTTTTGAAGTTGTGATAACCTGTGCCCAATTACTTTCAAGTACATACACGTGACTGTGTTAAGACAGTTAGCCATCTCGATAATCTCCAGGGTATACGTTCCGATAAATCTCCACAAGTGGCGATTTATCGGAACGTATACCCTGGAGATTATCGAGGATGGACACAAGCCTGCAGTTGATGAATCGAAAACGTTTACACGAGGATTCCCCCACCTTACACGATCACTATGACTCTATCGTGTATGGGTAAACAGCGATTGCATAACTCGCCTGATGTACTTTTATGGACATGTAGATGAGACTTCTAGTGTGTTATTTTACGCCGCACTCAGCCATATTCCAACTATTGACGGTTCCAGTAGATAACCGATTCTAGACTAGACACTCCAGTGAGCAATATTATTAGCATCTATCTTCGCAACTGGGATAAGATGACTTGCATCAACCAGGTCGGTCTGACCACCCGATCAATTGCCTCTTACGACAAGGAGACTTTGGGATAGCCTAATGGTGAAAGTGTCTGTTCGTCACGCTAAAGACCCGGTTTCGATTCCCCACATGGATACAATGTGTGAAGGCATTTATTTATTTTTTTTTTTTGCTTTCACCAGCCGAGATATTGCTGGAATATTGCTCAAAGCGCATAAAACTTAGTCTGTCTCACAGTCCCTGAACCACATTATTTTCCCTACTGCCTTGCCCTCTCTGCAGTGCTAAAGCCCTAAATAAAGCAAGTCTAGACTTCCTCAGGTTCTGAATCTCTGGTCTCCCTTGGGGGGAGGGGGGAGGGGGGTGTCCTTTTCAATTTGAATGGGCTTGTTTGTTACTTAATCTTATATATACTCATGCCAATAATGGTTGTCACCCCTCCCCACCCCAACCCCCACACACACCCCACCACACACCCACCCCCCTCTCCAAATAATAAAAATTGAAGGGGGTGACAACCATTATTGGCATGAGTATATATTCAGAGACTAAGCATTAGTTTACATAAATCTGTACTCACTCACTTACAAGCAAGGGTTCCTGAAGCCATATTCTAACCCTAATCTTCACGGGTTACCAACCATATACTTCACCTATAAATAATCCAATCTACACCAGATCCTCCAGTGATTGATATAATGAGCAATGTCATTCACGTACATTGACAAGTACAACCTAGTCACCAGCTGCCAACCTCAAGTCGCCTCTTCAACCAGCTAATTGATGGCGACATCTTCTGCCCCGGTGTCCCCGTGGGCGCGGTGATAATTATGGAACAGAGTGGCCATAACGTTGTCGTTTACCCCGTTATGCTGCACCGGCACCTACAGCAACGACGTGCTTAGTTTCAGACAGTGACCTTTACGAGTTTCCCGATTCTTTACGTAAGCTCGGAGGAAAGTTGTTAGAATATAATAGACATCATATTTTGAAAATTGATGTGATGGAGTTTGATACTTTGTTACAACAGCCTGAGATATCATTCCAACAAGATAACCGATTTTGTAACGAACACCGAGTTTAATTTGATTAAAACAGGATCAACTTACGTTTAATTTCTCATGGAAATATTTTTGTGAAAGTGTGGGTAGACGAAGTAGAGCCGACAATTACCTGAAAAACTCATAGCTGTTAATGTAATATCATCTTAGAATGGCTTTCGTGTGCAATTTCGTTGGCTTTAACAAATTGCTAAATAAATCAAAACTGACGATGCACGTTTTTTTGTAAATGTAAATTATTCAATTTTTAGTTTGATTAATACATTGATACAGACTTTTAGTTTAGGATTTGGTTACAACTCTGTCAATCAGATTCATGTCAGCAATATTCCAGCTAAATGACCGTGATTGGTCGGTCATATCTGCAGAAATTGACGAAAACAGTCTAAAAGAAAGGAACTATATATTTTTATTTTGGAATATCAATATGTTAAAGTACAGATAACGTAAGCAAAACAAATATTACTAAGGACATGTACTAATGAACCAAAGAGTACAAACTCGGTGTTGTTGGGATATTTTCTATAAAACGACGTAAACATTTTGGAAAGTGTTTTGAGTTTGAAAGTGTTTTGAAGTTAAAAAGATTGTTTACAGAACATTGATATGAGTGAGGTATTGCGCCGCTTTTATCAAAATTCCAGCAATATCACGGCGGGGGACACCAGAACTGGGCTTCACACATTGTACCCATGTCGGGAATCGAACCCGGGTCTTCCGCGTGACGAGCGAACGCTTTAGCCACTAGGCTACCCCACCGTCCCGAACACTGATATGAAATTTACAGGGTAAACAGAGTTGTAACAGAACAATGAAAACATACACATAGTGTACAGTATGTATAATAACATATATACAACGTACAAACAAAAAATAACGCACATTATATACAGAACGATTAAAGAAAACGAATACACACGTTTGAATACGATGTTCAGATGCAACGCATTCAGAACATAGATGTCTATGACGTGGGACGTTGATCACGCTATCAACCACTGGTTTGACTCTCCCTGATTCGAGTATTTACGGTGGCCTTGAACTAGCTTCGTCGTAAAATACTGTTAGCATATACATAGTGTGTACAGAAGCATGATATGGTACTTATGTATCTGACTAGCTAAATTAATCACAAACGTATTCTGCCATGTTATTTTAATCACATTGAGTGAGTGAGTGAGTTTAGCTTTACGCCGCACTCAGCAATATGCCAGCTATATGGCGGCGGTCTGTAAATAATCGAGTCTGGTCCAGATCATTTACAGGCCGCCGTCATATAGCTTTAACACTGCTGAATGAGGACAAATAAAAATAATTTTCTATTTCAGAACAGTCTTTGCTAAAGGCAAACTAAACATGACATTAACATTTCAAAAAATGCTGGATAATATCTCCATATCGATTAACGTTTAGCCACGCTATTAATTTCTTTAACATTAAACAGATAGTATTAGATTTAAACTTTTTAAATTATTGGGGGGTTGTAAAGAAGATGGAAAAATATTTACTCTTCAGAGACGGATCAAGCTCCAACGGCGGCTCGACGACGACAGTAATACCGAGGATGATATGTTGTTTCGAGCTCGGGTTCATCTTCTCTGTCTGGGTTGCCGCCATCACAGCTATATGTGCACACGAAGCATCGAGCTTGGTTTGCCTGACACTATCCCCGAAAAAACACAGATGGAATAGAGAAAAACATTTCTAATCATGGGATCAAAGAGGCTAGCGTTGATTGGTCTTTTCCATCAACACAAGTTTTGTCCTCAATTATTCCCTTTGATGCGGCTTATCGGTAATTAAGCCTACATTTGTCTCTGAACATTTCAACCGGCAAATTTTTCAGACGATTGTCAAGCGAAGAATTGCTGCCCGGTTTTTAACAACGAACTCCCGTTTTACAAATTGCGATTTATTCCCCTGTTCATCAACAGTGTCTGGAGCCGAGCAATCATGTATATTGTCTGACAAAGAAACACATTACTCCAGGGCAGCGCGTGTAACTAAGGCAACAACGGTTTCGTTAGACATCAACTGGCTGCGAGATCTCAGCTAATGTGGCTTAGTTGTCAGAATTTGGCGATAGAACCGTTTGTAAAGGATTCACCATGCGTAATTAATTACCCCTTTATCTTTATTTATCTATGATGATGATGGTGGTGGTTGTCACGTGATCAACTCGGAATCACTCCTCGAAGAGTTGCAAGCGATTTCTACATTATATCACAGACCATTATATTTATTATAAGGTCTCTGATTATGGCATTCTATTTAGAAACATATACTGAAAGCCATTAAAAACGCAATTGGTATTTGTTGTCCTGAAACTTACAAAAGTTCTATTGAAGATTTTTTCCTGCGATACAGAGGATGTAGGGATAAAAGGCTGTTATTCTGGCCCATTTCGAGTTCGAGTCCCGGAGCATTCCTCTCACATGAACTTAGATACTGAAAACTGAACCTTTGACATTTCTCGTAAACACACCCACATTCATGAAACACGTTGTGCACATGCATTACCTGCACCCAGGACCTGTAAAAGCACAAGGAATTGTGGAACTCAATCACTTTGAGAAAATGCCACACTTGACACAAGACGAAAGGAATCATTTTATCGGTATGGTCAGCCAAGGTGCTTCAGATGTGATAATTGCCAGGCACTTTAATGTGCATCCATCCACTGTAAGTCGACTCAGACAACGTTTTCGGGCTACCGGAAGTGTTGCTGATCGTCCGCGACCTGGTGCACCACCTGTGATAACAGCTCGACAAAACCGCAATATCCGAGTTTCGCACTTGCGAAATCGGTTCCAAACAGCTGATGATTAGGCAAGGAGGACAATTGGGACAAGTCAACGTCATTTCAGCGCCCAAAAGGTGCAAGGACGCCTTGCTGCCTTCAACATCCGGTGTCGTCACCCGTACCGTGGTCCAACCTTATTGCATCGCCACAGACTTGCCAGACAGCGATGGGCCGCAAATGGGGCCGATCTTGGCAACAAGATGGCCAGATGTCATTTTTTCAGATGAATCCAGGTTTAACTTATCCTTTGCAGATGGACGTCAACAGATTTATCGACGTAAAGGAGAAAGACTTATGCCAAACTGTGTCCTTTAACATGATCGTTTTGGAGGGGGTGGTGTCATGATCAGACCACAGACCATCAGAGGCTGCAGACCATCCAACAGCTGTTCCCAAGAAATGTGTGTCTTTCAATGCCCCAAAGACTGCGAGCATGTCTTGCAGCGCACGTTGGACACGCACGATATTGACTGCAAGTGACCCCTCCTTTGTTTGATGTCGTTGTTGCGTCACTGATGTTGTTGTTGACTGGACATTTTCAGATGAAATTATTCACAGATGTTCACTTAAAACATATCTGCCAGTTCGGTTTATATATGTTGACATTAGTGTGTGTAAAGAAAGTATGAATGTCAAATTGCATTTTTAATGGCTTTTAGTATATATCATTTGACTTGTTTATTATTGAAATTTATTTAAAAACGTTTTGTTTTGTTTTTGACACATGTCATTGTAAACAAGATTGCAACTTCTCAAAGTCCTAAAAGTCAGATCGTTTTACAAACGATTAGCGGAAATGAGCGCTCACCGATGCGTGGAATATGATGCGAGTTCTGTCCCCTTATAAGACACGACGATGGAGGCGAATTTAGAAGATATGTTAATGGTATTGTGTGGTGTTCCCGGTAAAAATGGTACTGATCGGTAAGCAACAGTAAACCTATTCAGCTAATCCGAGATTCATGCTCGGACCGAATAGAACTGGGAGGAGGCCATGGAATGATATCCGAATATTAGAAGTCACGTGACTTAAATTCGCTTTTTGTACACGTTACGAATGTCCCGGGAACCTCTTAGGCGAGCACGCGTCGCAAAACGCGCAATTATTAGTGAAATAAACACTTGACGCTGATATATATATATATTAATCTAATCCTCGTTTTGGGTGAAAAAGCAGCGCTTGGAACGACTTCTCAATGTCTACGTCTTAAACGTTGGATTCCTTGACTGGTCCTCTGCTCAAATGCTTCGCCTCAGCTAGCTGGCTGTGTAGCGTGAGCAACAGAGGCAAAGAACCAGTCTATTAATGTTTTGGCTGTGTCCAGTGAGACGTGTCCTGCGGCACGGCTGTCTTTAACAGTCAATCACTGTTGGTCAACCTATGTACAATTATGACCAAAAAAGATATACGCAGGAACACAGCTTCAGCTTCGAGACAGCCGTTAGTTCGACATAGCGGTGTTTGACAGAATTTGTCTTAACATCCATTCTCACTAATGAGGTGCAAATGATTTACAATGTGTATGTCAAAGTACATATAAAGTCTTTGAGCAGACATGTGTGTTACTAAATCGCCAAACTTATGCGGAATATTTGATAGGTTACTCAAATAATTTATCACATTGTCACTTAATTCTCTAGTCAGAAAAACTAGTCACGTACGTATCAGGTGATAATATTTTGTAATTCAAGGTGCCACAGTTAGATAACAGCTGTATGGTTATTTGTAAAATGGTGTGGCTGAAAATGTGATATGTAATAGACCATATACCAAACTGTCTAAATAAAATGTTTTTGCATAGATTTTGTGTAGTTGATTTTTGACTTACGACACTTACCCATTTGCACCTCATTGGTGAGAACGGGCGTTAAACTGAATAATAAAAAATGATATTCTGAGGGATGTGGTAGTGAGTGAGTGAGTGAGTGAGTGAGCCTTTTTATGTTGGTTTCACCAAAAGGCTAGGTATTTGAGTTGCGAGTTCGAAGCAAGGCCCAGTAGCTGTAAGGCAAGCCTAACTAACTTACCACGGTACTTTAACACTGACATGGGCAGTCCACGCGTTGAGGTCGCCTTGTCGACCTGGAGCCTCTTTGATTTGCTGGGAGCTGGAGCCAAAATAACAGTCTAGCTAGTATTAATACAATGATGCCGATTTCTCACGTGCATGAAATTCCAAAACCTACAATTCTCGAAACAATTGCAGAATGCTTTGCTGTATCAACAGACAACACAATGGCGTCCTGCTTTTATTTCAGAGGTCACTGAATACATTATTCCCCGTTGACAGTTTGAAGTAGGTCTTAAAGAATTTATATGAAAGTTGAATACAGAAACCAAAGTACTAAAATTATTTATTCACAAAAATAATTTGCGCTTATTTTCAGCATCCCGTTCCGCAAAGGAATTTGAGTACTTAGACTATCGAATTCCGATTCATTAAAAACGACTTAACCACTGTGGATGTCAGGAACGCGAAACGAGACTCAATTCAAAAAGAAAAAAATACTGCATTTTCATGTTTTTAATTTTTATCATACCGATAAATTCAAATTTGAAATATAAAACATAATCAAAGGATGGCTTGGTAGCCAAGCGTGTTTAAACAATTTCATAAACACGATATAAGAAACGTTCGTTAGTGAACGGCAATATTACGTCTAGCGTGCCTTACCTTGCATACGGCCACAACTCCATGCTGCGCGTTTTTCCAGTATTTCCTCAATGGTGTTATAACCTGCGGGTCTGTATTAACCGCTTTAATGTCGCTGCGTGGAGTTTTCAAGGTATTGAGTCGTCACGTCATGCCTTTGAGGTATCTTAACGACGAGTTTGTTGTAATTATATGATACTAATCTCCGGACGACTAACGATGATGGAATACCGGGTTTCTCAAAAATTGCCACCATTTCGGCTTGTGTTTTTTATATCTTGCGGTAGAATATCGGAGCTGTTTTCATGTGTTGGGATGTTGTGTATACCCTGAAGCATGCTGGGTAATTGGGTCAGGAAACTGTATGACGTTAGATGTCTTCTGCATCATAAATCATACATGACTAAAAAAAGTTAAATGTTGGAGCGACACTTTAAAAACAATCATTCCAATCACCGGGTTATGTGAAATATGTTGCGATGTGGCACCGTGTGTGGTAGCATTCGATCGTTCGTCACGCGAAAGTCAAGGTTCGAATCCCAGTACAGTGAATTACAGCCCAGTCTAGTTCCTCCTGTCGTGATATTTCTGAGACCTGTGAAGATCCGGGTTAGAATTGGTCTTCAGTAACCCATGCTTGCCGTAAGAGGCGACTAACGGATCGGTGGTCAGGCTCGCTGACTTGGTTGACACATGTCATCGTATCCCAATTGCGTAGATCGATGCTCCTGCAGTTGATCACTGGATTGTCTGGTCCAGACTCGATTATTTACAGACCGCCTCCATACAGCTGGAATATTGCTGATTGCGGCTTTAAACAATAAACCTACTAACAACCAACGTGATATTTCTAAAATTTCAAGGGCTAAAGTCGGCATAAAACAATATTCGCTCCCTTACACACATCTAAACACGATGACTAGTCTCGGCCAAAACTGTGAATCTGGCATGCAACTCTCTGTTAGAAATATGACAATTTCATAGTTCACAACAAACTAATTATTATGCAAAAAACGACAAAATCATTTCAAAAATTAACTTTGTGGAATTGATATATTCTACATATGTTTCACGGTTTATATAGTTACCAGGTGCCACTGTTTGTTTGTTTGTTTGTTTGTTTGTTTTACGCCCATTCAGCAATATCCCCGCAATATGGAGGCGGTCTGTAAATAATCGAGTCTGGACCAAACAATCCAGTGATCAACAACATGAGCATCGATCTACGCAATTGGGATACGATGACATGTGTCAACCAAGTCAGCGAACCTGACCATCCGATCCCGTTACTCACCTCTTCCGACAAGCATAGATTGCTGAAGACCAATTCTAACCCGGATCTTCACGGGTGGTTGCCACAGCCTCCAGGATGGACATTTTATACTCTATGTACATGAGCCATTACGACCTATGGACATCGAATTTATCACCTAAATACATGTACGTATGTCTTACGCAAGCACCATTTGGTTCGAATTGGTAAGAATACCACAGTTAGGCATTTGTGGCAGACGACAAACAACAATCTGAAAGTTTTCCCCTTAGATGTATTTCTTGCGGAAAATATGATAAATATCAGCGCTATGGCGTGTTACATCTGTAATTCAATTGATAAAAACGCGTTTGGAATGTTGTAGATGTAAAAGTTAGAACGGGGAACAAACGAAATGTGCCGAAATGTTCGCGGGGGATTTTAAAATAATAGAACGTGTCTCTTTCAGTAAGAGCCTTGCATTTTTGTGTAAGGTGAAATAAATTATTTTTATAAAACCATCTGATGAGTCCCAAAATACCCACGATAGATCAAGGGGTTTTATGCTTTGGGGGACCGTGGGTGGGGAGATTATTCGTAATTTATGCAAATAAGAAGCAAATCGTAAGTCAACCAAAACAAAAAGATTTTATTTACAAAACACGACATGCGATTGCGTCGATTCTAACGTATATATTATTATACCTCTCTTTACATTTAAACAACTTTATGCTACAAGACATTAAATATTCATACGCTTTGAATAAAATCGAAAAGCGATTGATGTTACGAAATGATAAATTAATACATAGGAAATGGGGCTCCTGGTGGCATGGACACACTTCAAAGATGTTTTCAAGAAAAATCACGATTTCAATTTCCTCTTCTTATGTGACATCATGTTTACATGTGTGGGGCAAGACCAATCCAGTGGTAGCATTCGCTCGTCAGGCCGGAAACCCTGGTTCGATTACTCTCGCTGGTAAATGTGTGAAGCCCATTTCCGGTATCCCCTGCCGTGATATTGCGGGAATGTTGCTGGAATATTGCGGGAATGATGCTAAAAGCGGCGTAAAACCATACTCGCTTTCATGTGTTGTTATGTTTGGGCAATAAACTGTTACAACTTTACTCTATTTTTCAAACCCTCGTTGTTTTGGTGAACAAAATCTTTGGAAAAGAGTTTACAAAACATAAGGACGAGATACCTTGCCTAAGAGGTAGTGTATGCTAAGCTGTGGTAACGAATTGTTTGTTCATTAAAGTTACCCCATGGTCAAATGGACAGAAGGTCTGTGGTTAGAGAAGATGCTTGTTGTTACCTTGCCTCATGCTCGGCATTAAAGGCTCGCACAAACACTGGTCAGCATGGAATCAGTATGCTGTGTTTTAATAGGGTATCTATGATAAACGGGGGCATGGTATCTCCGTTGGCTAGCACTATACAGCAGGAATTAGCCCAGACTAGTGCAAGCAGCCAAAACACTTCATATTCAATTCCACCTTACCGCGATAAACTTTAATTCAGCACCATCCCCTGTTACCACATTCTCTTCCCACAGAGGTTACGTGTTATATGTCGAAGATATGACAAGTGAGTGAGTGGGTGAGTGAGTTTAGTTTTACGCCGCACCAAGCAATATTCCAGCTATATGGCTGCGGTCTGTAAATAATCGACTCTGGACCAGACGATCCAGTGATAAACATCGATGTGCACAACTGGGAACCGATGACATGTGTCAACCAAGTCAGCGAGCCTGACCACCCGATCCCGTTAGTCGCCTATTACTACAAGCATGGGTTACTGAAGATCAATATTCTAACCCGGATCTTCACGGGTTATGACAAGTAGCCTCTGTGGGAAGAGAATAATGTTACCCGTGAAGATCCGGGTTGTAATGGGCTTCAGCAACCCGTTCTTGTCGGAAGAGGCAACTAACATGATCGGCTGGTCAGGCTCGCTGACTTGGTTGATGACTGTCATTGTATCCCAGTTGCGTAGAACGATGCTCATGATGTCAATCACGCGTCTGTCTTGCCACATTATTTACAGACCGCTGCCACATAGCTGGAATATTGCTGAGCGCGACATTAAACATCAAACCATCCATCATTAGAATTTCCGCCAGGTGCACGAAGTTTGACGACACAGTAAAACCAGCTGATTACGAAGTCAGTTAAAAAGACTGCATATATCTACTTCATGTAGACGAAAAAGCAAGATAATACAACAATGATCACTCGAGTGAGTACGTGAGTATGATTTTACGCCGCTTTTAGCCATATTCCAGCAATATAACGGCAGTGAAAACAAGAAATTTGTTTCAAAAGATGTACCTATATGGGAAATCGACCCGGGCCAAACAAAAGCATTAACCACTAGGCCACACTTCTCGGCAGCCTTCGGTCGGAGGTGTTATAGCGCTCAGAAAAGGTATCTTTTGCAGCTGTTTTGGAGGGATGGGGTGTTGTTTTGTTTGTTTTGTATTTTGTCTGTGTGTGTGTTTATTTGGTCTTTTTATTACACAACAGTTACCATTCTTTAAAAGAAGCTGTTCGTTTACGTTCGATTTCGAAATCAAGACTGCTAAGTTCGCCCGTACTCAAAAATACAAATCCTTCCCGCCGACTGGGTGATGAGGATGCTCGACTGTGTTACATCCGATTAATTCTTTATTGATGTCAAGCACATGATCGGTTGACATTGTGATCATAGGCTTTCTGTATGTATCTTTCATAAGTACTGACCTTTCCCGACTCTGTCAGCCAATCATAGGCAAGAGTCAGCATCTTAGGTCAAGGTTGAAATTTGAATGAGAGATTCAAATATGTTGGGAGAACATTATGACTTCAGTCCGTTTGACTTCATTTGAGACCGATGAATTGCAAAATCACAAAATCTAATAAATGCAACAAAATCAAACTTTGCACAGTCACATAAAATCGACAGACCAACTCTGATGACTTGTCTCATAATTTTTGACACCCGAATAAAACATTTGTTTAACAAACGATCATTATTTTGTGGTAACTTTTCGCTATTTCTTACGAGGGAGAACCACTTGTTGGAAGAACAGCCAGGTGTGTGAGTTGCACGTGTGAAATTGAAGTTTCACTGCACACGCTGGTTGATTACCTGGCTGTTCTACCAGCAAGTGGTCCTCCCTCGTAAGAAATAGCAGTAAGTGACAACAAAATAATGATCGTGGTTTGCAAAAGAAGGCGCGTCGAAGGCATTTTGAATTTTATTGGCCAGAAAGGTTACGCTGTAACAACAAGGGTTTGGGGGTACGCTTGGGACGGAGAGCGAAGACGAAGGAAAATAGCTCACGTTGACGATTGGCCAAGATGTCTTCTTCTTCTTCTTCTTCTTCTTCTTCTTCTTCTTCTTCTTCTTCTTCTTCTTCTTCTTCTTCTTCTTCTTCACATCCATACCATCACCCTCATCATCATCGTCGTCGTCGTCGTCATCATCATCATCATCGACAACGATTGGTCAAGGTGTCATCGTCGTAGTTGTCGTCGTCGTCGTTGTCGTCGTCGTCATCATCATCATCATCATCATCATCATCACCGTCAATGGTTGGCCAAGGTGTCATCATCACTGTCACCATTATCGACAACATCGTCAGCAGCATCAGCATCCCCGCCACAATGATCAGCAGCATCACATTATCCACATCAATATCACCTCCACAATCATCATTCTTTTCATCATCACTATCATTACCGCCATAATCATGTTGAACTAACTTCTACTTTTATTTGATAAACCAAATCACTTAAAAAGTGAAAAACTCTTGGACTCGTTTGTTTATAATATCCTATAAAATATCTCCATAGTCCATAACTTTAGCCCCACGCTTAATTTCATCTAATCACGGTCTATTAAGCGGCATAGATATTATCGTTTTCACAGAACGTTTGTTCCGAAATTTAGAATAAAATTTACCAACGACATCCAGAATTTTACTTAAATGTTCTGAACTTTTCTTTACCTTCATCCCTTTCCGATACGTTCACACATAATGCTGTATACGGACGCCTTATTTGCATAAATAGACTATAATTCAAATTTCGACTGACTTGCATGGCAAAACCAAGGGAGATGAAAAGCTCACAAAAATAACTAAATTCATCTCAGTGAAGTTGAGGACCCGTGTTCTTGCAAGGACGACTGATGTGCTACCGCTCACGTTCAACAGACACTGGGTAATGAATTTTTCATGAGTCTTACTCGTGAGAAATGAATTAACATTGAACATATACCGCATTTGCTAATTGCCTAAAGAGGATGGGTCTTTTTCCGCTAAACTCGTCCAATGTGAAATTCTTCATCCGGGCGTTTTTGCTGCGGAGCGAGTGAAGAGCGTTCAGCAGAGACGAGCATGGGGATTATACTAGCCGCCATCTTTAATACGCTTTCATCTCCGCATGGAGACGGTGTTTTTAAACCAGCTTGTCATATTACAAGTTTGAAGTGAGTTTAGTCCTTCCACTGTGTCACGTCGCGAGGGCTGCATGACGAGAGTCATGACTGTCAACCTTTTATTGGCGATTGGAGGAGGATATTGACTGCCGACGAGAATCACAGTTTGGGGAGATTAGGAAAGCCGTACAGTTCTAGTGGACACTGGTGCAGTGTGAAGCATCATACCCATCGCAGTAACGGGCTGATCGTGTGATCAGGTACCATAAAAATACCCACCATGTCTCAAGCATCTGCTCGCCACTCCGGCCACCCCGGGTACCCTCCGAAACAGACGTCCACCTTCCAAAACATCCGGTCACACTTCTGATTATCAGGTCACGTTACCAAAAATCAGCTCAACCCACCAACCAAAGAGTCGATTTCCCAACAAACAGCCCAACCTACCAAGCATAAAGTCAATTTCTAAACAAACAGCTCAACCTACCAACCAAAAGTCGATTTCCAGACAAACAAAAAGTCAATTTTCCAACAATCAGCTCAGCCTACCAAACATATAGTCACTTTCTCAACAAACTGCTTAACCAACCAACCATATAGTTACTTTCCCAACAAGCAGCTCAACCTTACTTTCTCAACAATTTCAGAACCAACCAGCATCAAGTCACTTTCCCAACAATCAGCTCAACCAACCAACCAACCATATAGTCACTTTCCCAACAATCAGCTCAACCATATAGTCCTTTCCCAACAATCAGCTCAACCAACCAACCATATAGTCACTTTCCCAACAATCAGCTCAACCTACCAACCAACCATAGTCGCCAACAATCGGCTCTCAACCTACCAACCAGTCACATCAGTCACTTTCCCAACAATCCTCAGCTCAAACCAACCAAACCATATTAGTCCCAACACGTTCAACAATCAGCTCAACCTACCAACCAATCAGCTCAGCCTACCAACCAACCATATAGTCACTTTTCCCAACAATCAGCTCAACCTACCAACCAACCATATAGTCACTTTCCCAACAATCTCAACCTACCAACCAACCATATAGTCACTTTCCTACCAACAATCAGCTCAACCTACCAACCAACCATATAGTCACTTTCCCAACAATCAGCTCAACCTACCAACCAACCATATAGTCACTTTCCCAACAATTCCCACCATATAATCAGCTCAACCTACCAACCAACCATATAGTCACTTTCCCAACAATCAGCTCAACCTACCTGACCAACCAACCATATAGTCACTTTCCCAACAATCAGCTCAACCTCATATAGTCACTTTCCCAACAATCAGCTCAACCTACCAACCAACCATATAGTCACTTTCCCAACAATCAGCTCAACCTACCAACCAACCATATAGTCACTTTCCCAACAATCAGCTTTACCAACCAACCATATAACAATCAGCTCAACCTACCAACCAACCATATAGTCACTTTCCCAACAATCAGCTCAACCTACCAACCAACCATATAGTCACTTTCCCAACAATCAGCTCAACCTACCAACCAACCATATAGTCACTTTCCCAACAATCAGCTCAACCTACCAACCAACCATATAGTACCAACCAACCTATTCACTTTCCCAACAATCAGCTCAACCTACCAACCAACCATATAGTCACTTTCCCAACAATCAGCTCAACCTACCAACCAACCATATAGTCACTTTCCAACAATCAATCAACCTACCAACCAACCATATAGTCACTTTCCCAACAACCAACCATATAGTCACTTTCCCAACAATCAGCTCAACCTACCAACCAACCATATAGTCACTTTCCCAACAATCAGCTCAACCTACCAACCAACCATATAGTCACTTTCCCAACAATCAGCTCAACCTACCAACCAACCATATAGTCACTTTCCCAACAATCAGCTCAACCTACCAACCAACCATATAGTCACTTTCCCAACAATCAGCTCAACCTACCAACCAACCATATAGTCACTTTCCCAACAAGCTCAACCTACCAACCAACCATCAACTTTCCTACCAACCAACCTACCAATATAGTCACTTTCACTTTCCCAACAATCAGTTCAACCTACCAACCAACCATATAGTCACTTTCCCAACAATCAGCTCAACCTACCAACCAACCATAAGTCACTTTCCCCAATCAGCTCAATAGTCACTTTCCCAACAATCAGCTCAACCTACCAACCAACCATATATAGTTACTTTCCCAACAATCAGCTCAACACCGTCGAGACAACCTCCAAACCCCCAGTTCAGCTCAGCTCAACCCCACTTTTATTACATCGATGCCCACACCATGCTTATGTTGTCGCTAGTTGAGTCTCCATTACTAAGGTTCCCGGTATGTCATGTCTCTGGAATCACACTCAGAGAAAATAATCTTAAGCAGTGAATATTTCGTAGGTCTGAGGTATGTTTGCGAAGGATCAACTCGTATTTTTAATGAAACACCCGAACCATAACCACTCCGTCGCCGTCCTAAAATGTGTTCCTTTTTTTTTTTTTTTTTTAAATTTTGATACTGTTTGCATTTTAATGCAAGCACAATCACAATCGTTTACTTTAATTATTACCTTTTAGCACCATATGGTGCTTTTATATGTACATTTTAAGACAATTAGTGTCAAATAGGCCCAAGTTGGCCGGGCGATGTTTTACATGGTATTTTATATTGTGTCTGGGAAGAGAATGGGAAGGAGCCCTGGATAACCGAGGATGCTGTTTCTTCTTCTTCTTCTTTCTTCTTCTTCTTCTTCTTCTTCTTCTTCTATGTAGGAGAATGGGAAGGAGCCCTGGATAACCGAAGATGCTGCTTCTTCTTCTTCTTCTTCTTCTTCTATGTAGGAGAATGGGAAGGAGCCCTGGATAACCGAGGATGCTGTTTCTTCTTCTTCTTCTTCTTCTTCTTCTTCTATGCAGGAGAATGGGAAGGAGCCCTGGATAACCGAGGATGCTGTTTCTTCTTCTTCTTCTTCTTCTTCTTCTTCTTCTATGCAGGAGAATGGGAAGGAGCCCTGGATAACCGAGGATGCTGTTTCTTCTTCTTCTTCTTTTTCTTCTATGTAGGAGAATGGGAAGGAGCTCTAGATAACCGAGGATGCTGTCTCTCCAAACCTTGGAGTACTTGGAGATTCTGGACACAAGATGGTAAAACTGTGAACGCCAGATTCTGAAACAGGTAATTCCTGGTATTATGCGTCATCCGCGATGAATCAAATATTCTACAAGGGCCGATACGTTGTAATGAGAAGGAGCGGAGGGGGTCGTCCGAGACAAATTATTTTTGAACTTTTTTCGACATATGCAATTACATTTAGCAATCATGAGTGACGGTAAATGTATTTGCCATCCATAATATATAAAGAATTCAAGCTTTCATCTGACAATTTATCGACATTATCCACGCGGCTGAAACAAAAGAACAAAAGGAAACGCGCCAGACTTAAAAACATTAATCACTTATGTTTCATATTTTTAGTTTAAAGTGAAGAGATTTTTGGACTATTTATCTTTCTTTTTTTAAAAGATAGAAATAGTTTGATGTTCTAATCTTAATGTATCATCAACTGATGAAATATTTATCATTAGACTTTATCTGATTGAGTGTTTTATATTCCTTAAACGTTTTTCTCTACTTTTAAGCATCAACTGGACACAAGTGACGTAAGTCAAACGTAAGATATGGATGTTAGTTGCAACAAAAGTAACAGCTGGGCTATTATGTCACTGGATTGTCTGGTCCATCACCTGAGTATCTGGTCCAAACACGATTGTTTGCAGGCCCCTTCGTCTAGCAAGCGAACAGAGACAATGCCTATATTTTAAATAAAGTATGTTTGAGTTTGTGGGATTTTTCAGTCGTCCATTCACATAACTGTCATCGCGACTTTGCCCTTTGCGCTCACTGGAGTCTGTTTCGTCAGATAATCGAGACTGGTTATTGTCTGGTTTTGACGTTTTGTGCTTCGCGGATAAGAGATACATCAAACTAATACAAGCTGCAGTGAACATGGGTTTTTTTCATCACAATAACGGCAATGTCTGTTTTAGTGGGGTCGCAAATTATGGCGGCGGTTTGTAAATGATCACGACTGGACTAGACAATCCGGTGATCAACAGCATGAGCACCGATCTACATAGATGGGAGACGATGACATGAGTCAACCAAGTCAGTGATGATGGGTTGCTGAGCTCATCAAATACCTTAAATGTCAAAGAAACAAGTCATAACGGTGTTTTGTTCGTTTCACTCGTCTTGTGGTTTGCTGACGATGCTCATCAAATGGCAGCGGTCCTAAATGTCAAAGAAACAAGTGATTTACTCATAACGGTGTTTTGTTCGTTTCACTCGTCTTATGTGTTTGACCCGTGAAGGTCCGGGTTAGAATATTGGCCTTTCAGTAACCCATGCTTGTCGTAAGGTACGACTAACAGGATCGGGTGGTCAGGCACGCTGACTTGGTTGACACATGTCATCTATCCCAATTGCGTAGAACGATGCTCATGCTGTTGATCATTGGATCGACTGGTCGAGACTCGATTATTTACAGACCGCCGCCATATAGCTGGAATATTGCTGAGTGCAATAATACTAAACTCACTCACTCACCCATGTGCAACAGCACCAAAACCATGAAAGGATACGCTGATACCGTCCACATTACTCAACAATACAGGGCGGTGGGGTAGCCTAGTGGTTAAAGTGTTCGCACGTCACGCCGAAGGCCCGGGTTCGATTCCCACATGGGTACAATGTGTGAGCGCATTGCAGGTGTTCCCCGCCATGATATTGGTGGAATATTGCCAAAAGCGGCTTAAAACAAACTTACTCGATTTCAGGGCAGTCGTGGGACATGGATCCATTGCTACAATATCGAGAGGAAACCAGACACCATGGAGTGGAAACACTTCAGGCCTTACTAAAACCAAGACATTTGAAGCGATCAGATCTATTAAGAATGTTATGGCAAATTCTTCTACAGTAATGCCATATACGCATCGATTAATACCTCGTGGGGACAAATATGAACGGCGAATATTACACAAGTGTGTTAAAACATTGCCCGAGTTTGTGACACATAAACAGGAGCCTGAGTGGTGATGGTCCATCGTAAGGGCAACGGTCAAGTTCACACCAATCATGCTCCCAGGCTGGTCAAGGTGAATGCTGGTCCGAGCGTCTACCCTATACGTTTTGACCACATCTAAACCCTGGTCACCACAACCTGTTTTCAAATTTGAAAAAAAAGCAGTTGCGTGGGCGAGCATTTAAGATTTGTTTGCTGCGGCGAACGACAGGTTGGCAGACCAAGTTTTGACCTTTCTACAGAGCAGGGAAATTGATCCGGATTGAAAGTGTATTGAACTCTAAGGAACGGCGCTGGATTCAATTTCAGGTCGCAATATTTCAGTGTATTCTTGGCTCAAAACAGTTGGTACCACATTGCGCGGTTTACGTTTATAACATATGCTGAACAGGTTAAGGATGCACATATATTCGTACCAAAATAATTAAAAGCAATAAAATAACTATTTTCCGCTAAAAGCAGAGTCTTTTTTGCGATTATGTATTGTATAAATCTGTTTGTTTGTTGTTTAACGCCGCACTCAGCGCCGCACTCATATTCCAGCTATATGGCGGCGGTCTGTAAATAATCGAGTCTGGACCAGACAATCCAGTGATCAATTCGAACGTGGATCTTCACAGGTCTCACCCGTTTGTGTTATCACGAACAATGGGTGACGATACCCGGTGTTCGAGTATTATCTGTACTCTATACATAGCACCCGTCACAAACACATGCAAAGGCAAGTCAAATATTCACCTGACAAGACACGGGACAACACGGTATAAATCAATATAGGGAGTAGCATCAGGCATCGTTTTAGTCGCTGATGATCCAGCCTGGAGATGTCCCTCAGTGCCATAAACGCAGTAAAGGACGTGTGTTTTGCAACGTATGTCAAGCGACTCGTTGGTCATATTACGCTCGATGATTGTACACCAAAAGCTGTGAAGGAAGATGCCAGAAGTTGGAGCCATGTGGGGAATCGAACCCAGGTCTTCAGCGTGATGAGCGAACGTTTATTCCCCACATGGGTACAATGTGTGAAGCCCATTTCTGGTATCCCCCCGCCGTGATATTGCTGGAATATTGCTAAAAGCGGCGTAAAACTAAACTAAACTCAAGCACTCACTATTCCCCAAATGCATTATTAATTCTGTCTCAAAGACATGTTGCGTTATCTATATCCTCAGTATGTTTCATCTAGTTTCTAAAATGTTTGTTTCAGTGAATGAATATATTTGAGACATATGATTTAAAATTTAAATAAAAATTGCATTTTTATATCAATTTTGTTAATTGATTGTTTTGATTAATATATTATGATGGGTGGGTGGCTGTGTGATTAAGTAGATAGATAGATAGATGAAATGATCTATATATAGGTAGATATGGGGTAGCTTAGTGGTTAAAGCGTTCTCTAGCCACACCATACCCCTGGTTCCATTCCCACATGAGTACAATGTATGACGCCCATTATTGATGTAAATTTATGTATTGTAAGTCCAATATTACTGCCATATTAGAAAGCTGCTTTAAACCAATTCACAAACATGTGTGAATTTTTAAATTCCCTATTTTCATTAGTTCATTGTGTCCCAAAGGGCTTCCCCACGAGTCTATGTGAGCAATGAACTTGCGCTTCAGCCAACTACATAATATAACTGACGAATTTAAACCTCCCGACACGTATAGCTGAGTTATAAAAAGCTTATCAATTATGTAGAATACACGCTGAAGTAATTATATTTTCCTCATCAGCATTCAAATTTAGATCAATCAGTCATTCCTGCTTTGTTTCCAATCTCTTATTGACAATACCAGGCCGGTTTATGAGCAAGGCTCTATGGAAGCGAATTCCAAAATGGCGGTGTTACCTCAGTTTCCAAATTACAAATAACGTTTTTCGTTTTGTCTTTTTTATATCTTCATCATATCTATTAAAACTGGAAGTAAAGAACTGGAAAAGGTATTTTTGTTGCCAATAATGATAATTAAGGTCTCCGCTTAATCCGAGACGGTCAGACAAGTGTTTTTACACTGGCAGTTAAGAAGTTGAGAAAGGCTTCAATCTCTCAGATTTACGACAGTATTGAGCAGTAATCTCGACCATCTAATTTCGGCTTTCCAAAGAAAAATACCGACCTGTCGTCGGCGCGTGGACTCTGTGTTTTCGCCGCCCGTTTTTTAACATGAGAAATCTGACAGTTACCGCTAACTATGTTTATCAGTCGATAATTGTGACGGTTAAAGACGAAATAATCAAACTGAACAACCAAAGATTTGGAGAAGCTTTTTCTCGAATTAAATTTCCGGTATGACGTTTCGGTGTGAGATCGTCCACGGGCGAGTCGACGTTGGTTGAGGGGGACAGGGTAAGTGATGTATGGTTTAGTCAGAGAATTGGAGAGTGAGTGAGTGAGTTTAGTTTTACGCCGCCTTTAGCAATATCCCAGCAATATCACGGAAGGGGACACCAGAAATGGGCTTCACACATTGCACCTACGTGGGGAATCGAACCCAGGTCTTTGGCGTAACGAGCGAACGCTTAACCACGAGGCCACCGCCCAGAGAACTTTTGTAGATATATGGTCATGCCCACCATATTTTGTCTTTACGTGTTAAATCTATTTTCTTACAGTATTCACTGACATTTTGATTTCGTATGAGTGAGTGAGTGAGTGAGTGAGTGAGTGAGTGAGTGAGTTTAGTTTTACTCTGCACTCAGCAATATTCCAGCTATATGGCGGTGGTCTGTAAATAATCGAGTCTGGACCAGACAATCCAGTGATCAACAGCATGAGCATCGATCTGCGCAATTGGGAACCAAGACACCCAGCCTGACCACCCGATCTCGTTTGTCGCCTCTTACGACAAGCATGGGTTACTGAAGATCAATATTCTAACCCGGACCTTCACCGGTCGACCATAATATGAATCACTGGACTAGAAATAAATAAAAATGGAAAATGTTCATTAACTGTTAAACGTTTCACCCGTGGAACGCATTTGTTGTAAATATATAGAAATAAAAATACCATCATCGTAATTTCGATGTGGTGATTGGGATTTGATTTTCTATAAAAATCATTTCATGCTTCTGAGAAGCAGTTAATCAGAATGTGTGACAGTAATAATATTGAGGTGAGGTGAGGTGAGGTGAGGTGAGGTGAATTTAGGGTTTAACGTCGTGCTTGAGAATATTTCGCTCATATGACGACGTGCGTGTGTATGTGTAGGTGCGGCTGCTTGTACTAGCCCAGACTTAAGCTGGTTTTATAGTGCTAGCCCACTGAGATACCATGCCGCAGTGAAGCATGAATACTCCACTCAGACACATTATACTGACTCTGAGCCGACCAGTCCTTGATGTACCCATTAATGCAGAACGCCAGGCAGGGACCAACAAGTACCATATTTTAACGTATTTTGGTATGACGCGATCGGGGATCGAACCCGCGACCTTCCGCTCTCCGGGCGGACACTCTAACCACTACACCACGGAGTAATCATATTGAAGACGAACACCACAGCATTCCTGTCAATAGGCGTAACGATCTAAGAAATCATTATATCTCATTTGAATGTAGGTCCTGTCCACCAGTTAACAAATTCTGTATGCCGTAGATTTTACCTACGTTTGTACACCGTGTACGGTGAAGGCGTAAGCTTACGTGTACAAATATGATCATTTTACTTGTGCTACGGGCCTTTGTCCTACAATTCAGGGTCGGCTTGCAGAGGACGATCTTAGCGCTAAGTGAGTAAGTGAGTTTGGTTTTACGCCGCTTTTAGCAATATTCCCGCAATACCACGGCGGGGAACACCAGAAATGGGCTTAACACATTGTACCCATGTGGGGAATCGAACCCGGGTCTTCGGCGTGACGAGCGAACGCCTTAACCACTAGGCTACACCACCGCCCCCTTAGCGCTAAGGCCGTCTTAAGGCTATATATGGGTATGGGATCAGGGTAGCGCTACCATCATCGTAGCGCTAGGATCGCTCGGTGAAAGTGGACCCTGCCAGGGGCGTAGTTTCCATTATAAAAAAAGCCCGGGCTTACACATGAATGCTGCTAGAAAGGTTGGGCAAGTCCTCAATATTATCTAAATATAAAACTTTGCAACCTATCGGGCTTACACGATGAAAAGAATTGCTACGCGCCTGCCTGCGTGCTGTTATACAAAACTACCCTCGTGCAACGTCTATATTGATGTATTTTAGTAACGATCGCCTCAGCGCTAAGATCGCTTTGTACAACGGTACCATGAATTGTAGGTCAGAGAACCGTAGCTCTAGTAAAATTATGGACCAGTGATAATCAGTGATGACACCGGGTGTTTGCGAAAAGACGCACAAATGGCATAAAGACGGCACCCAACAATACTCTAATCCCCATTCGTGAAGGCACCTGTCAAGATGGTTCCCTTCATCCCTGTATCACCTTAGACTCTTCCAATCAGGACTATACTTAGACGATGTTTTGATGCAGTTTTTCTGCAACTGTCACGTTACAAAACGCCGACTTTGACTGTAACTTCGGGTGACAGATGCAAGACAGGAGGCAGCCTCGAAAGACTCAACTAAAGGAACTGTTTAAATCAATAACCCAGCTCGTTCGTTCATCGCAGGGAACAGCAGCAACATTATGGAAGCAAGGCTTTGACCAGGACTGGCGGGAGGTTTTATCCTCATCAGCAGTTTTTCAGTTTTATCACGACAGACTAACCTCTGACTGTAGGCGCAATAACAGGCCCGTTGATTGAGAGTGAAGGAGAAATTTACGCGACTGTGGCAGTTTTACGGAAGGAGATATTTACACAATCTCACGTTGAGAATCGAACCAGCGTCTACAGCTTAACTAACGAACGCTCACGCGGTGATGACTTATTACACCACGATCCACAAAGCGTTCGTAAAGTTACGACCTGTCGTAAGTCTATAGTTTATCATAGGCTTGAGAATGTCGTAGCGCTACGAACGGTTTGTGGATCGGGATCCACTACCATAAGCTAATTTGCATATCTGACTTTTCTATTGTATATTAACGATCCTGGTAATCAGCAATAGAGTTTAATAAAAGCCTTCAGTGTTATAAGATATTTCTGGACAGTCTTACTACCACGGCAGTGAAGCGAAGAGCATATATATTTACACATCAAACTGACCTATGTATCCAAAGGAGTTCGTTTCCTCTTAATGGAACTGCACAACGATTGTAAACAGAGATACGTTAATCATTTCATGATATATGTTTGTATTAATATGTAGACTTTTCGAAGAATAAACAGTTGAAAAACACATGTAATTTGTTTTTAATACATTAAGTAGGGTGTGATAAACTACCACAACTCGTTGACCTGAGGAGGGAGTACTAGGTGGACCGCAAGGATCTCTGGGAAGCAGGATGACGCGAAGCGTAACCGCTTGGCTGACTCTGTGCTAACTGATGTTTAGCAAGTACATATTACAACAGGGTATAGTGGGATCCCACCCTGCAGTCTGTAAATAAACCTGCAACTGCATACCGTCTTTGTACTGTCCGTTTGGACGGTATTCTTGGACGGTCCTGTGAGTGCGTTCCATCTTGCAATGGTCCTGTGAGTGCATCCGATCTTGCAATGGTTCTGTGAGTCCATCCCATCTTGCAATGGTTCTGTGAGTGCATCCCATCTTGCAATGGTTCTGTGAGTGCATCCCATCTTGCAATGGTCTCGCGAGTGCATCCCATCTTGCAATGGTCCTGTGAGTGCATCCCATATCTTGCAGTGGTCCTGTGAGGTCATCCCATCTTGCAATGGTCTTGTGAGTGCATCCCATCTTGCAATGGTCCTGTGAGTTAATCCCATCTTGCAATGGTCCTGAGAGTTAATCCCATCTTGCAATGGTTCTGTGAGTGCATCCCATCTTGCAATGGTTCTGTGAGTGCATCCCATCTTGCAATGGCAATGGTACATTGCAATGGATCTGTGAGTGCATCCCATCTTGCAATGGTCCTGTGAGTGCATCCCATCTTGCAATGGTTCTGTGAGTGCATCCCATCTTGCAATGGTTCTGTGAGTGCATCCCATCTTGCAATGGTTCTGTGAGTGCATCCCATCTTGCAATGGTTCTGTGAGTGCATCCCATCTTGCAATGGTTCTGTGAGTACATCCCATCTTGCAATGGTTCTGTGAGTGCATCCCATCTTGCAATGGTTCTGTGAGTGTATTCCATCTTGCATGGTTCAGTGTATTCCATCTTGCAATGGTTCTGTGAGTGCATCATCCATCTTGCAATGGTTCTGTGAGTGCATCCCATCTTGCAATGGTTCTGTGAGTGTATTCCATCTTGCAGTGGTTCTGTGAGTGCATCCCATCTTGCAATGGTCCTGTGAGTGCATCCCATCTTGCAATGGTTCTGTGAGTGCATCCAGTCTTGCAATGGTTCTGTGAGTGCATCCCATCTTGCAATGGTTCTGTGAGTGCATCCCATCTTGCAATGGTTCTGTAAGTGCATCCCATCTTGCAATGGTTGAGTGCATCCCATCTTGTGAGTGCATCCCATCTTGCAATGGTCTTGTGAGTGCCATCCCATCTTGCAATGGTTCTGTAAGTGCATCCCATCTTGCAATGGTCCTGTGAGTGTATTCCATCTTGCAGTGGTTCTGTGAGTGCATCCCATCTTGCAATGGTCCTGTGAGTGCATCCCATCTTGCAATGGTTCTGTGAGTGCATCCCATCTTGCAATGGTTCTGTGAGTGCATCCCATCTTGCAATGGTCCTGTGAGTGCATCCCATCTTGCAATGGTCTTGTGAGTGCCATCCCATCTTGCAATGGTTCTGTAAGTGCATCCCATCTTGCAATGGTTCTGTGAGTGCATCCCATCTTGCAATGGTCCTGTGAGTGAGTGCATCCCATCTTGCAATGGTTCTGTGAGTGCATCCAGTCTTGCAATGGTTCTGTGAGTGCATCCCATCTTGCAATGGTTCTGTGAGTGCATCCCATCTTGCAATGGTTCTGTGAGTGCATCCCATCTTGCAATGGTTCTGTGAGTGCATCCCATCTTGCAATGGTCTTGTGAGTGCATCCCATCTTGCAATGGTTCTGTGAGTGCATCCCATCTTGCAATGGTTCTGTGAGTGCATCCCATCTTGCAATGGTTCTGTGAGTGCATCCCATCTTGCAATGGTTCTGTGAGTGCATCCCATCTTGCAATGGTTCTGTGAGTGCATCCCATCTTGCAATGGTTCTGTGAGTGCATCCCATCTTGCAATGGTTCTGTGAGTGCATCCCATCTTGCAATGGTTCTGTGAGTGCATCCCATCTTGCAATGGTTCTGTGAGTGCATCCCATCTTGCAATGGTTCTGTGAGTGCATCCCATCTTGCAATGGTTCTGTGAGTGCATCCAGTCTTGCAATGGTTCTGTGAGTGCATCCCATCTTGCAATGGTTCTGTGAGTGCATCCCATCTTGCAATGGTCTTGTGAGTGCCATCCCATCTTGCAATGGTTCTGTAAGTGCATCCCATCTTGCATTGGTTCTGTGGGTGCATTACATCTTGCAATGGTTCTGTGAGTGCATCCTATCTTGCAATGGTTCTGTGAGTGCATCCCATCTTGCAATGGTTCTGTGAGTGCATCCCATCTTGCAATGGTCTCGTGAGGTCATCCCATCTTGCAATGGTTCTCTGACTTCATCCCATCTCGCAATGGTCCTTTGCGTGGATCCCGTCATTGAATGTTCTGTAATTGTTTTCCAGATATTCGGCATTGAGGGGATAAGGCGAGGACATGTCGTTTCGGAAGCTCTATATTGTGCCTGAATTTGATATCCTCGTTCAACTGTATTACAGTGCCTCCTTCAAATACCACTAACAACGGCAGTACTCAGGATGTTTACAAGCACACACACAAACGTTCACGTGCATGAATGTCGCTATATATGCCATGATCTTCAAAGCGACGTAAAGAACCCACTTCACCGAGACTCACCTGAGTGAATACCATCCTTGGATGTTCCTGTGAAAACATCACACCGTTCAGTCCTCAGAATGCATCTCATCTTTCAGTATTCTTCTGAGCACGTCATTTTTAAATGGATCCTCATAGTGCATACAATCATTGGGTGTCCACCAGGTGCATCCCTTCATTGGATGTGCACCAGGTGCATCCCTTCATTGAATGCCCACCAGGTGCAAGCCTCATTGGATGTCCACCAGGCGCATCCCTTCATTGAATGTCCCCGAGGTGCATCCCTTTATTGAATGTCTACCAGATGCATCCCTTCATTGAATGTCCACCAGATGCATCCCCTCTCACTTCATTGAATGTCCACCAGGTGCAACCCCTCATTGAATGTCCGCGAGGTGCATCCCTTCACTGAATGTCCACCAGGTACATCCCTTCACTGAATATCCACCAGGTGTATCCCTTCATTGAATGTCCACCAGGTGTATCCCCTCATCGAATGTCCACCAGGTGTATTTCCTCATCGAATGTCCACCAGGTGCATCCCCTCTCACTTCATTGAATGTCCACCAGGTGCATCCCCTCTCACTTCATGAATGAATATCCACCAGGTGCATCCCCTCATTGAATGTCCACCAGGTGCATCCCTCTCACTGTCCATGGAATCATTGAATCCACCGAGGTGCATCCCTTCATTGAATGTCCACCAGGTGCATCCCTTCATGTCCACCAGGTGCATCCCTTTCATTGAATGTCCACCAGGTACATCCCTTCACTGAATGTCCACCAGGTGCATCCCTTAATTCAATGTCCACCAGGTGCATCCCTTAATTCAATGTCCGCCAGGTGTATCCCTTCACTGGATGTCCCCTCAGTGCATCTTATTTTGAAATGACCCTCTTTGTGCATCCCCCCTTTAAATGACCTTTGATCGCGTCACATCATTACATGTTCTTTACAAGTTAACCTTCATTACAAAGGGCCAAGTGGCTGTCACAGGTGACAAGGGTAAGCAACATCATGAACATACAAAGAAGAGATCGGGCAGTCTTCTTGTGAGGACATATTCGGACAAGTCGTCTTTAGGACAGACATGGCAACGTCTACGGTGTTTTCTAGGGGCGGGGCAGTACATTTGTGAAATGACAACCTTCAACATGTCTGTGTCTCAGACAGCCGACATGTTATTACACCTCGCACCGCAAAGCGAGAAATGGGCAATGGTTCTCTGGCAGTAGAAACCAATCAATACAGAAGCCAGTCAGTCTTCATGGAATGGTCATGCGACGTGATCGTTTTCTTGCCGCACAAAATACGTACATTTCTGGCTCTTCTTCTGTGGCCCGAGGGAGAGCGGACATTTCTAGCATTTCTTCTGTGGCCCGACGGGGAGAGGACATTTCTGGCTCTTCTTCTTTAGCCCGAGGGGGAAGAGGACATTTCTGGTTCTTCTTCTGTCGCCCGACGGGGAGAGGACATTTCTGGCTCTTCTTCTTTAGCCCGAGGGGGAAGAGGACATTTCTGGTTCTTCTTCTGTCGCCCGACGGGGAGACGACATTTCTGGCTCTTCTTCTGTGGCCCTAGGGGAAGAGGACATTTCTGGCTCTTCTTCTGTGGTCCGACGGAGAGAGGACATTTCTGGCTCAGCTTGTGGCCCGACGGGGAGAGGACATTTCTGGCTCTTCTTCTGTGGCCCGACGGGGAGAGGTCATGGCTGTTCACGGATGTGGCTGCAATTTGCGGTGCGTCTCTTGGGTGCGATAATTTTATGATCGTAGGTTCGAATCCCGATTCGCCCTTGTATTGTTACAGATTGTTTCCGTGTTTAAAGAGGTGGTGGGGTAGCCTAGTGGATAAAGTGTTCGTGACGCCGAGACCTGGGTTCGTTGCCTACATGGGGGAAATGTGTGAAGCCCATTTCTAATGACCCCAGCAGTATTATGGAATATTGAAAATATGCAGCATACGCACTCAGTCGCTGTTTAAATGTAGCAGTACATAAATGAGTCCGGTGTTCCAGTGCTAGCCCACTGAGATACCATCAGAGATACCATACCGCTCTGTAACGTGTAAACCCAACTCAAACACAGAATACTGACCCGAGCCGGCAGTTCTTCGTTTTTCCCTTTTATACCTGTTGTCAGACAGGATGTAAACAAGCACCGTCTTTTTATGCATGTATGTATGTTATGGCTAGGGGATCGAACCCGGGCCCTTGGCTTTCAGGGCAAAGGCTCTGTCCAATACACCACGAAGGCAGATTGAAACAAATTCAAAGTACATTAGTATGTACAAATGAAATGAAGATATTTTAAAGAGACTACGGTGCAGTATCATTGTTACTAACAGCTGATTGGAAACTGTTTGAGCTGAGATCTCATCAATTACGTGCTTGGTATATATAATAGAGGATGAGGGCGGAGTTTAACGGATAGAGTTAAAGATTGGAGGATGTTTGAGAGGACTGACAGGGCTGGGTGATGTTCTGTTTGGCAAGTAAGGGTGACGGAGTGACCTTGAGGTGAGGTGAGGTGAGGCGAGGTGAGGTGAGGTGAAATTGGGTTTAACGTCGCGCTTGAGAATATTTCGCTCGTATGACGACGTGCATGCGTGTGTATGTGTATGTGCGGCTGCTTGTACTAGCCCAGACTGAAGCTGGTTTTATGGTGCTAGCCCACTGAGATACCATGCCGCAGTGAAGCATGAATACCCCACTCAGACACATTATACTGACTCCGAGCCGACCAGTCCTTGTTATACCCAATAATGCCGAGCGCCAGGCAGGGACCAACAAGTATTTTAACGTCTTTTGGTATTACGTGGCCGGGGATCGAACCCGCGACCTTCCGTTCTCGGGTGGACGCTCTCACCACTACACCACAGAGGCGATCGACCGAGTGAATGGATTGAACATGTGAAAGGCATTATAGTTTTTGGTAGTTTATTGATAGTGTGTGCGTGCATGAATGATCTAGTGTGTGTGTCTACGTGTCTGTGTGTACGCGTGATGCCCAGTGAGTGGGTGAGTGGGTAAATGAGTTAGTGGGTGGGTGGGTGGGTGGTTGAGTGAGTGAGTGAGTGAGTGAGTGAAAGAATGGGAGGAAATCTGATAGCTGAGAGGGTTTTGGATCGAGTAGGCGAGCGAAAGAATAGGTGTGTGCACGTTCGCAGCATGATATGTCTAAAAGATTGTGTAAGTGATCACGTTTTTAACAATATCCCAGTAATATCCATGGAAATTACAGTCGTTATGTGGAAGGAAAATCGAAAGTAACACAGGTCATAGATAGTTTAAATCATAACTTTGCTAAACGGATTTTTAATATTCGCAGAATAAATGCGAATCAAGTCGAATCTGGTACTTGATCTCACAATGACAGCCCTCGTGTCTTTACTGCGAGGATTAAAGATTTATAAAAAATATTGTTTTTGAGATGACCCCCGACTCGAAATGCTTCACAGTACAATACATCATGATTTATTGTACTGTGCAGCATTTCGAGTCGGGGGTCGTCTCATTTTTTTATACATTTTTTTAAAAATCTTTAATTCTCGCAAAGACACTAGGGCCAGTGTGACAGTCGTACGTCTAAGGGGTGCAACTTCGAACTATTTGCGACGCCCAAGGATAATGAGTTCATTAACAAATAACAGAAAGTACTTTCAGACGCCAAACAGGATATGTTCAATTAGTTTTCACGTACCACAGGTCTTAAGTAATGGTTTATAGAAAACATATAATAATACGTTCGGGGCAAACAATTTTCGTAAAACATGGTTTTCCGAATCCGAAAATTTAAATGTCAAGAATAAGAAATATAGATGAAATGAGGGGTTTAGTTCGTCTATAAAATGTTACTGTCACCATACATGGATATATATTATTTAAAATACGATATTTCATTCATGAAATTAATATTTGGTATCGACCATCGGACCAGAATTCTTGTACCGAAAATCCCTATACTCTACCAGTGAAGAGATGGGTTAGAATTGATCTTCAGTATCAAATGCAAGGGGCGACTAAGGGGATTGGGTGGTCAGGCTCGCTGGTTAGGTTGACACATGTCATCGTATCCCAATTGCGTAAATCGAAAGATGGCGTGGAATAATAGAATGATATAACGGTGGTGTGGTATAAAACGTAATGATATAAATATGGCGTGGTATAATATGATATAATGGTGGTTAGGTAAGGCACGTAATGATATAAAGACGCGTGGTATAACATATACTGAAATTACGGTGGTTAGGTATAATACGTAATGATATAAAGATGGCGTGGTATAATGTGATATAACGGTGGTGTGGTATAAGACGTAATGATATAAATATGGCGTGGTATACCATATACTAATATAACGGTGGTGAAGTATAACACGTAATGATATAAAGATGGCATGGTATACATGTACCATATACTAATATAACAATGGTTAGGAATGATATGAAGATGTTGTGGTATAATATGGTATAATGATGGTTAGGTATAACACGCAATGATATAAAGATGGCTTGGTATAATATAAGGATATAATGATTGTGTAGTATAGCACGCAATGATATAAAGATGGCTTAGTATAATATTAGGACATAATGATTGTGTAGTATAGCACGCAATGATATAAAGATGGCATGGTATTCCGTATGATGATATAACGGTGTGGTATAACACGAAATGGCACAAAAATGCCGTGGTATAACATGCTTTAATTTATGATGATATGTTATAACATATAGTTGTTATAATGGTGTGGTATTATATGGTATTATATTATTATACAATTATAGACTCTTGTAGAGGTCGATATCGGTTTTTATTGACAGGTCAATAAAAACCTATATCGACCTCTACAAGATTCTATAATTGTTTTATTATATGATGAAAGAGAAACGGGTTTTAACATAAACTTTTAATGCACACACTGGGCCATCTATCCGAGTGATCTGATTGGCTGAAAAGCGGGGGAAGCCCCTTCGTACGGGATTCCTTGTCTATTTTTAGTAACCCACGTCAATATCGTAATTTATCAGAAAACTCAAGTCAATATCGTGTTTTGTAGTCAATCATGTGACGGTCTTTTGACCAATCGTGGAACAGGAAAAATACTACCTATATAATAAATATGAATACCATACTGGTGAGTGAGTTCAGCTTCACGCCGCAATCAGCAATATTCCAGCTATATGGCGGCGGTCAGTAAATAATCGGATCTGGACCAGACAATCCAGGGATCAACAGCATGAACATCGATCTACGCAATTGTCAACCCAGTCAGCGAACCTGACCACCCGATCCCGTTTGTCGCCTCTTACGACAAGCATGGGTTAGTGAAGATCAATTTTAACCCGGATCTTCACGGGTAACATACTGGTGAAATAATAATGGTATAATAATTATGATACAATAAAAGTTTGACTTACCACTGGCGGAGACAGAGAATACGTTTCGTTTAGTGTTGTGTTGTTTAACGCCCCTCGGAACAATATGCTTGACGTAATGACGCCGGCCTATAAATAAATAATCAAACGGATTAATTGACATCAAGGACATCGATCTCGTAATAGGGTTACAATGGCATGCATCAACCGTGCCGACAACCCGATCAATTTGGACGATCCATACGACAGGCACATATGTTGCTAAGGCGTATATTCTTACAGGAATCCCCAAGAGTACGTGGATATAAAACTTGTACTACAGAGCTCGGCCTCACAAAGCGATCTACGTGTTAAAAGTGAGTGAGCGAGTGCTTTTAGCACTGTTCCCGCAATATCACGGCCGGTCACACCAGAAATGGGCTTCACACATCGCACCCAAGCGGAGAATCGAACCCGGGCCTTCGGCGTGACGAGCGAAAGTTTTAACCACTAAGCTACCCCACCGCTAACTAAGCGTTAAGGCAATTTTAACTCACGTATTTATCACAACCAAGTACATAGTACAGTAAAACACCGTTGTCTCGAACATACAATTGTGTCGAAGTAAAAACTGGTCCTTGTTTTTTCCTTATTTAGTCGTCATTTCGCGGTTGTGTCGAACTTCAACACAAAGCTGTAGACTGTAGTTTTGATATCTATATTTCTGTGAGCGGGTTACCATTCTAAGATCAGGAAGCACCATCGTCTGGCTAGCATCACGAATCCAGATAAGATTGCCAGGTGATTCCAGCCATTACACAGACCAGGTAGTAATCGCAGGCAGGTCTTATCAAGTGACAGACACAAATTGAGTTAATCCCCTTTGTAGTTGCAACGTCGTTGATTAGTAGTCGGGAAAACAGAAATCTGTTGTGCAGGCAGATGTTGGACAAATTCATAAAACTCCCTGTGTTATACTAAACTATCTCCATAGTGTTACTTCTGTTATTTTTTCTTTGGTGTTTTATGTCGATCTCAGCAATAGGGAGCCTTGTGTTTAAAGCATTGGCTCGCAACGCCGAAGGCGCGGGTTCGATTCCCACATGGGTACAATGTGTGAAGCCCATTTCTGGTGTCCCCCGACGTGATACTGCTGGAATATTGCTAAAAAGGGGTAAAACTATATTCACTCACTCAGTAATATTCCAGCTACTAGTATATGACGGCGGCCTGTAAATAATCGCGACTGGACCAGACAATCCAGTGATCAACAGCATGAGCATCGATCTGCGATAGAGGGATACAATGGTGTCAGCCAAGTCAGCGAGCCTGACCACCCGATTCGTTAGTCGCCTCTTACGGCAAGCATGGGTTCCTGAAGACAGATTCTGCCCGGAACCTTCACTTGTTAGATATGTGCTACTTGAGTTATACTAAACATATTGGTTGTGTTATAGTAAACATATTGGTTGTCTTACTTATGTCATACTAAACATATTGGTTGTGTTATAGCAAACATATTGGTTGTGCTACTTGTGTTATACTAAACACATTCGTTGTGCTACTTGTGTTATACTAAACATATTGGTTGTGCTACTTGTGTTATACTAAACACATTCGTTGTGCTACTTGTGTTATACTAAACATATTGGTTGTGCTATTTGTGTTATACTAAACACATTCGTTGTGCTACTTGTGTTATACTAAACATATTGGTTGTGTTATACTAAACATATTGATTGTCTGACTTGTGTCATACTAAACATATTGGTTGTGTTATAGCAAACATATTGGTTGTGCTACTTGTGTTATACTAAACACATTCGTTGTGCTACTTGTGTTATAGCAAACATATTGGTTGTGCTATTTGTGTTATACTAAACATATTGGTTGTTATACTAAACATATTCGTTGTGCTATTTGTGTTATACTAAACATTGGTTGTTATACTAAACATATTGGTTGTGCTATTTGTGTTATACTAAACATATTGGTTGTTATACTAAACATATTCGTTGTGCTATTTGTGTTATACTAAACATTGGTTGTTACACTAAACATATTGGTTGTGCTATTTGCATAATGAGAAACGATACAACATCAGCAAGAGGGAGTCAGTATCATGTTCGAAGTGAACTACTTGAATTATACTAAACATATTCGGTGTGCTATTTGTGTTATATTAAACATGGTTGTGTTATAGTAAACATATTCTTTGCGCTGCTTGTGTTATACTAAGCATATTCGTTGTGTTACATTAAACATATTTGTTGTGCTACTTGTGCTATACTAAACATATTGGCTGTGCTATACTAAACATATTCCTTGTGCTGCGTGTTACGCTTAAGCATCGCCATAATGCTACGAACCCGTGAAGATCCGGGTTAGAATGTGCCTTCAGTAACCCATACTTGTCGTAAGAGGAGACTATAACGGGATCGGGTGGTCAGGCTCGCTGACTTGGTTGACACAGACAGATAGACAGACAGACAGATAATTTATTAGAGTCTCACCTCAATTTATACATAAAATACATATAGTACAAAAGCATAAAATCGTCTTTATTATATGCGAGCCACCCAAAATGGGTTATGAGAGATCCAATAATAAATGACATAAAATTTGTACATAAAATACACATATCATCGTATCCCAAATGCATGGAACGATGTTGATGTTGTTGATCACTGGATTGTCTGGCCCAGACTCGGTTATTTACAGACCGCCGCCATATTGCTGGAATATTGCTGAGTGCGGCGTTAAGCAACAAACCAACCAGTATTACTTGTAATAATTTAAACCATGTGAATCGCGCTGAAGCAACGTTTAAAAATCTATTCATTTTCACAATGATTTGGAGACCGGAGACTTCGGGAGTGTCGAAATGACACATGTTTTCCTTTGACCAATGTAAAATAAGCCTCGTATTGAAAAACAAAAATACCGATATAATTATTCTTTCGTGGTTAGGACACGTCAGCTAAGCAGCAATAGCATATTTACGTCAGATATGTGCCGTGATCATGATGATCAACTCAAAAACACATGTGCCTTAATCACAGTGAAAGAGTTTCTTGTTGATCAAAGGATGAGCGTTGTTCCAGGTCTATGTAATTTAACATCCCGTCTTTCGCCTAGAGACTGGTGTGTTTCCACCGTTAAAGTGAGTGAGTGAGTTTAGTTTTACGTCGCACTCAGCAATATTCCAGATATATGGCGACGGTCTGTAAAAATCGAGTCTGGACCAGACAATCCTAGTATGAGCATCGATCTACGCAATTGGGATACGATGACATGTGTCAACCAAGTCAGCAAGTCTGACCATCCGATCCCGTTTTCCCCATTAAAAGACTTTTTGATAAAATATAAGTAGAAATGTGTTCTGTTACTTTTATGCCAGATCTTCTGGGGCAGAATTTGCATTCAATAGTAATCACTATCTGCTGTGTATAATTTTATTAAAAATCTAGTTATAAAAGACTAAAATTACAAATTCAAACAAACCGTCATTATATTCACTACAGCCAACAAATGAATCAATTTCTGTATGCCTCTGAACACATGATTCATTCATAATGCATAATGCATAATTCATAATTCATAATTCATCTTCAGTCAAATTTACCCATGCTTGTCGTAAGAGGCGACTAACGGGATCGGGTGGTCAGACTCGCTGTCTTGGTTGACACATGTCTTCGTATCCAACTGCGTAGATCGATGCTCATGCTGTTGATCACTGGATTGTCTGTTACAGACTCGATTATATACAGACTGACGCCATACAGCTGGAATATTGCTGAGTGCGGCATTAAACAACAAACCAACACATTTACAAGTATAATATTGCTGTGGAATTTAAAATAGATCAGTTGTATTATTTTATGAAAACAACGACCAACAGGAAGAAAAAGGATTATATAATTGTTGTAACAGAACCATTGGTTGATGGCGGTGTATCAAAACCGGTAAGTAGTACATTACGTAGTAGTAGTAGTAGTAGTAGTAGTAGTAGTAGTAGTAGTAGTAGTAGTAGTAGTAGTAGTAGTAAGGCGCTGCAACTGTTACCGAACCCGATCCTTCGGCGTTACGAGCGAACGGTTTAACCACTAAGCTACCCGCCGCCCTTCCAGACAAAGACGATGGTGGTAGTGATGATAGCTATTATTACGATGACTATGATGGAAATGGTTATGAGTGAGTGAGTGAGTTTAGTTTTACGCCGCACTCAGCAATATTCCAGCTATATGGCGGCGGCCGCTTCGAGTCTGGACCAGACAATATGATCAACAGCATGAGCATCGATCACAATTGGGAAATGGTTATGATGATGAAGGCATGCCGCTTTTAGCAATATTCCAGGAAATGGGCTTCACACATTGTACCCATGAGGCGAATCGAACCCTGATCTTCGGCGTGACGAGCGAACTCTTTAACCACTATGCTACCTCACCGCCCCTGAGGGGAGGTGAAGGATGATGATGATCATTGTGTTAGTGGTGATGGTGGTGGTTTTGTTGTTGTTGTTGTTGTTGTTGTTGTTGTTGTTGTTGTTGTTGAGCAGATCCAGACGTTTACTGTCACGATATTTTACAGTACTACATTTCTCGTCCGTCCTCAGAGCATACTCTGATTATATTCATATCAAGGGATCATCATGGCTGCCTTATATTAGTTAAACTAACTACGCGCCTGAGGACTGTAGGAAGCGATCGCACAGCAGCATACAACTATGGTGGGTTTTGATTGAGAAAGTCGTAATAACGTAATATAAAGCTGTCGGTCTTAATAGATTTCTCAACGAGACACGTTTTCATTATACAGAGGGCATGAATACCATATTCCGTGTGGATCCATCCACATTTCGTTATGTCCATTAAATCCATAGAGGTTTGTTACATTGTCTGTCTGTGGATAAATATTGCTGAATTTATACTTCATATCTCAGCATTTCGCTGTTACACTTAACACTTACTGTACTTAACACTTCAGCATCTCACTGTATCTACACTTGCCACCTCAGCATCTCACTGTACCTACACTTGCCACCTCAGCATCTCACTGTACCTACACTACCACTTTCAGCATCTCACATGTACACTTCAGCATCTCACTGTCTCACCAGTATCTACACTTGCCACTTCAGCATCTCACTGCCTCACTTACCACTTCAGCATCTCGCTGTATCTACATAACACCTCAGCACCATCTCACTGCACTTCAGCATCTCACTGTATCTCACTCAGCATCTCACTGTATCTACACTTGCCACTGCATCTACACTTACCACTTCAGCATCTCACTGTATCTACACTTAACACTTCAGCATCTCACTGTATCTACACTTAACACTTCAGCATCTCACTGTATCTACACTTAACACTTCAGCATCTCACTGTATCTACACTTAACACCTCAGCATCTCACTGTATCTACACTTAACACTCACTGTATCCGCTCTATTTCAGCTGTATCTACACTCAGCATCTCACTGTATCTACACTTAACACTTCAGCTATGTATCTACACTTCACTCAGCATCTCACTGTAACTACACTTACACTTCAGCATCTCACTGTATCTACACATTCACTGTATCTACGTCTACACACTTCAGCATCTCAGTCTACACTTAAAATTACTACGACATATGTCACACTTAACACTTCAGCATCTCACTACACTTAACACTTCAGCATCTCACTGTATCTAACCTTCACCTCAGCAATATCACTGTATTTCACTGTAACTACACTTGCACTCACTGTATCTACATACCCAGTGAAACTACAATGAAGATACATGTTAGAATCACTGTAACTGCATACCCAGTGAAGATGAAGATACTTAAGCAACCCAAGCTTGCCGTTAGGAACGACTAACGGGATCGGGTGGTTAGGCTCTCTGACTTGGTTGACACATGTCATTGTATCCCCATTGTGTAGATCGATGCTCATGATGTTGATCACTGGGTTGTCTGGCTCCGATTATATACAGACCACCGTCATATAGCTGGAATATTGCTGAATGAGACGTTAAACAACAAACAAACATATAACACTTCACCGTCAACATTTAACAGTTCATCAACCTGTTCCTACTAAATCTAGCACTTCTCCATTTGACAGTAACCACACCAAATGTCTACCAAAGAAGATATTTCAACATCAGGATCAGTTAACTTACAGTACCACGGTTACACAGCTGCACAGGTTGTCGAACAGTTTCAAGACTGGACCCCGATCCACTGAGCTACGCAGTCGTAAGTCCAACTTAAACCATGATAGTTACAATCCTCTAGCGCTGCGATCTCTTTGTGGAGTAACAAACAAAGCAATCGTAGAACTACGCATGTCGTAAGTCTAAGTTAAACCATGAGAGTTACAATCCTCTTAGGAACCGTTCATAATTTATGGCTGGGGGTGATGATGATTTTTAGGTGGGGGTCACCCATTTTGTTCAGGGGAAGTAGGGGGTCCATCAATTTTGCATACATGTACTAGGGGTGGGGGTTTGTTTTCAGCAATTTTGTACATAAAGATACTTTTAAACTATGCTTGGAAATTATGGGAAGGGGAGGGGAGTCATTGATTTTTTACATGACATGAGGAGGGGTCACTTACTTTGTACATATATTTTAGGGGGATCATTCACATTGTGCATGCTTCTCAATAAAAATCATCGCCCCCACCCCACCCCCCCCCCACCCGAACACACACCCTAGCCACAAATTATGAACGGTCCCTTAGCGCTGCGATCTCTTTGTGGCGTAACAAACAAAGCGATCGTAGCGCTACGCAGTCGTAAGTCTAAGTGAAACAATGAGAGTTACAATCCTCTTAACGCTGCGATCTCTTTGTTGAGTAACAATCAAAGCGATCGTAGTGCCACGCAGTCGTAAGTCTACGTTAAACCATGATAGTTACAATCTTCTTAGAGCTGCGATCTCTCCGCGGAGCAACAAACAAAGCGATCGTATCGCTACGGCGACAGTAGGGTAGCTCACAACACCGATGACCCGGGTTCGAATCCCCACATGGGTACAATGTGTGAAGCCCATTTCTGGTGTCCTCCGCCGTGATATTGCTTGAATATTGCTAAACGCGGCGTAAAACCATACTCACTCACCCGTAGCGCTACGCAGTCGTAAGTCCATGTTACACATGAGAGTTACGCACCTCAGCGCTCTGTGGTGCGGGCCTCAATCTTGTAACTGTCCTAGAACTCGCACATGCAGCTGTCTAACCTGACCGAACAATTACATTGAATTACGTGCCATTATACAACGTACCCACTCACCTGATTAGCTGGTACTAGGAGTACGAATTAATCAGCGAATGTTGAACTTCACACGTTTGCCTGATAACATGGCCCCACAATAATTAGTTCTAAGTTTCCGAGCAGAAAAAAAGACATTTCAATGGCTGAATATTTAATACTTCGTGACCCTCTTCCTAAGCAAGGGAAGACTTCCGGTTAAAGTAAACATCAGGTCGAATGGAACAATGATGCTAAAATAGATTAATTAATATCTTATTAGAATGTGACTGAAGGCCGTAAAACCCTTCTCACTAACACACCAGGGGACAATCGTGTACTGAAGTTCAGTCTCTTAATGTCTCATGCCGAGGAGTTTCATAAGATAGTTTAGAGAGGGAAGTATGTTCATGGATATAGCATCTAGAAGAAACTTTCCAAAATTAATGTTTAATAAACACTGAATGTATAATTTGGAAAATATTTCTAAAATAACTCATATGCATTTCTTACTACTGACTAAATATAAACATATGAATAATTATAATATACTAATATGTTACATATCTTAATGCATATATATTTATGCATGTATATACTGATTATTATAAGAGGATGTGTGTCATGCTTATTTTACGAAATGAGTGTCAAATCGGTTTGCATTTCCCAAGCTAGAGCTGGGGTATTATAAATTATTACATAAAATACACGATTCTCATAAATCAGTAGACCCATGAAGATCCGGGTTAGAATTTATCTTCAATACTCATGCCTGCATGGCCGCTGACAGGCTCGCTGACTTGGTTGATACATGCCATCGTATCCGTAGATCGATGCTCATACTGTTGATCACCGGATTGTCTAATCCAGGCTCGATTATTTACAGACCGCCGCCATATAACTGGAATATTGCTCAGTGCTGAGTAAAACTAAAATCACTCACTCACCATAAAGCAGTGTATATTTTACCCATGGTTTTTAATCCTCTTATGCTCCCCTATACAAAAATCATTTACAAGCGACTGGACCCATAGACAACGACAATTGCCAAATGACGTCAGCAACCTTCAGACATGACGTTGTTTCTGTGGTGACGTCATTCCTATTAAGGAATACAGTTCGCTCTACCCCCACGTATAGTGTAATAATATATTTTCGCCCTGCAATATAACAGTTAAAGTACGAGGGCGCTTGCTTTGATCTTTTAGCGAAGCATCTTAAACATATAATACGTCTCGAATGATGTCAACAACACAATAAGGATGACGTAACAATCCACTGGTGCACGTGAAGCGATAATTGCAGCTGTGGAGATCGAGTTTTACGAACTCGGCTATTTCGAAAGTAGGATTATTGTTATTGTCAAAAGTTAACCACATTACACCAGAATACTGGAAATGCAAAAAGAAATATGAAACAATCTTTAAGAAATCCATTTAGGTTTTATCATATTGTGAATAATGAGAATTATGAAGAATTGCCCAAATGCGTGAGTCAGCGTAATTATGCCATGAATAGATAGAACGTAATTATCTGTTGTTTCCGATAGCAAATGTTCATATCACATTATTCTGCCATTGATTCCTGAACGACTACAGCCGAACGCCGGGCGAGGTCTGACGACTACAGCAAGGTGTGCAGCTACGATCCTCGATCGTGAAGAGGACATCCGCAGTCGATTACCGAGGCGCCGGAGTGCATCAAACGTATTCCGGATGTTTGTTAACTAACATCTTTTTGTTTGAACCTCACAATCAAATATATATCGGAGCTATAACGCTCAATTATCACGAGCTCACTCCTTTGCAAATAAAGGGGTGAGGCAAGGAGTGGGTCTGAATTTCTGAGACGCATTTTATCTATGCAGTGTATGTTGTCTAATGCCGCTCACAGATGTATGACGAAGGCATATATATATACCAAAATCGGATCAGACAATCCAGTGGTTGATATAATGAGCATCGATCAACGCCCTTGGAATACGATGTCACGCTGTCAACCATTGCTTCAAATCTGGCCTTCCCATGCATAAGTCGATTAGTACGAAGGCTCTTATAGGCCAATTCTAATCCGGAGTCCCAGTCGGGTTACTTCATCTTCGCAAAGTGATCCTGCTTCAGAGTAGTTCAAAGGGACCGGTCGCAGTCAAATTTTAATTTAAATTGAACTAACATGCACATACCGTTTCTACAAAACTTCATGATATAATATACATTATGTATTTTTTTACAATGTTTAGTATTTAGACATATAGGAGGAAAGGCCACTCGTATAATTACTTTATAACATATAGCGTAACCAACAAAAACAATTGATCATGAAAATAACAACTACACTGGGGATATTGGTGAAACGACAACACGATAATACTGATGACATGGACGACACTGATGATGATACTGCCGCTGCTGATGACGACGACGATGATGATGATGAAAGTGATGATGATGACGACGATGATGATGATGATGATGATGACGACGACGATGATGATAGTGATGACGACGACGACGACGACGACGACGACGACGACGATGATGATGATGATGATGATGATGATGATGATGATGATGATGATGGTGATGACACGTCAGTTGAAATTATCGTGGTGAAGACACATAGTGGAAAATCGTGTAGAAGATGAAGATGATACCAATTGTTTTTGTTATTTAACGTGAATATAATGACAGCAGTTAAATACAATTTCATAACACTTTGATAATAATCTTTTATCTGGGGCGTTTTGAGGCAATAAATATCGAGAATAGAGAAACTGACAAATTAGATAGGTAGCATACGTTTGTGTAGGAATATCAAAGCTGTTTCATTGTAAACAAAACACAAACTGAAACTGCTGTCTTACATAGCTTGAAAATTACTCCACGAGACTTAAAACAGTAAATAAATTCATCAACCATTATTCTATTATTCTGTATCAGAGTGCATTGAGAATTTATCTCAATAAATTAACGGTGTGTGATAACGGTTAAATATCCCTTTAGAGATAATCCAGGCAAATCACCAACACTAAACTCAGTCTGCGTAAAAATATTTTACACTCCGCAAACCTGCTAAATCCTTCAAGGCTACAATATTTTGGAACAATATATATTTCCTGCGCTGTTTCCCTTTTTCAGAGCATTAATTCTTAGGGATGAAAAAAAAACCGATTACAGTTTAAATATATATACGTCTGAGATGTTATTTCAAATTTAGGGACCGTTCATAATTTATGGCTAAGGGGTGGGTGGGTGTGTGTGTGTGTGGGGGTGATGATGATTTTAAGGGGGTCACCCATTTTGTTCTGGGGAGGTAGGGGAGGGGCATTAATTTTGTACACGTTTCTAGGGGTCAGCAATTTTTGTACATAAAAATATTTAAACATTATGCTTTAAAAATATGGAAAGGGGAGGGGGTCATTGACTTTGTACATAAATTTTACGGGGGTCATTCACACTGTACATGCTTCTCCATAAAAATCATCATCACCCCCCAGCCATAAATTATGAACGGTCCCTTAATAAACCATATATTTGAATGCGAATTCTGAAAATGTATATCAGGAGGTGAAATTCTTCTAAAGCATGCGTGTAACCTGGCGTAATCAAATAAAGAAACTGACAACAAGCTGTCAGCTGGCATCCTCAACAATATATGCTTGGAACAAATCCTGTGTCTTCCACAGCAAATATATTATTATTCTTAAACAAACTTGCCTAATGAGCACGACACGAACAACATGGCGGATTAAGGTGTCATGCTGCTTGTTGTGGACGAATTAACCTGACGATCTGCAGAACGGTCAAGTAAGAGGAATGTACCCCTTGTTTTGTCATACTTGTTGGTCATATTTAATTACTGCACTCCAGTTAAACCTGAAATGGCAGTCTCATTACAAATCGCCAGCCCCAACAATAATATGGCGTCGATTCATTTTCTTTGAGAAAGATATTACTGTTCGGGTGAGACTGAGAGGCCGTTATATGTCCTTCCAGATGAAAAAAACCCTCGACATGTTGATATGATTTTATTATCATAAATCATGAGAGACTCGGGTTTAAACATATTGGGTTTGGGGATTTTTTAGATTTGCAACGCGTCTGTCTAAATAAGTGAGGTTTAGTGTCGTCCTTACTATCACCGGAGTCATAAATACACGATTAGGGCGCTGTCGCTGCCACAACGCCCGTGAAGAGCTTGTAATCACCAGGTGTGCTAGGAATAGCCAAATAGTTTTATCTACATAAACACGGCCAGACAAGCTGCGACACGACCGGGCCTGTTTGAAATACAAAATCTACACCGTTCGCGAATGTACACGAAGGACGTTAGAAATGTACTAAATATTACCAACGACGTTTCAACAGCCAGGCGAGATCGCATAGCCAAATGATCAGTTGATCAATGTTCTCCGGTGATAAGCAAACCTCTACAGGGCCCCCTATTTGAATAAATGCCAGGCATATCGTCACGGGAAATATTACGTAACGTGAAATCCACTGCATGCAAATAGCGGTCATGTACATGCTCTTTACGAATTCATTGAGTGTGTATCTGGTCAATTCGAATCGAGAGATGTAGTCGCGTCTAGATGGCGCATTTGGGACCATTGGCCATCTAAATGCTTAAAAATTCAATTTATTTCTCACTTTATGTCGCAGTGGCCGTATTTTTCACTTGACCTACATATCAGCCGGCAAGGTTCCAATTATAGATGATGTTTTCCGAACGACGCATCTCCGATACACGAACACATATTTAGTAAATTTGCCGACACGGGTTTTAATTTTAATCTGTACGATAAACTACAATATGCACATCGTTTTGGTAATTCATTCTTGTAAATTGTTCAATATTTGACTAAACATGTCAAATAAAGCAGACGCACCGACATTTATATGTTATAGGTTGTTTGCTGCTAGCATAATCCCTATCCATAATGTCTCATGAAACGACTGATTTGATTGGCTGAAGGTTGATTGACGAATGAAATTGGGGTGACTCCGCCTCTCTAGTGTTGGAAGATGGCGCCTCCCTCTAGCTTCCTCTGGCAGCCCAGTGATTCGATGGATATCTGAGTGGAACAGGGTGAGCCAACTTTTAACCGTATCTACCTCGTAAGTTGCTATGTGTGCTAGAGGTTCCAAATCTCTAGTACCTCAGGGACGTGAACTGAACCGCCATGTTGAGAGAGCCCGATATAAGGCGATGTGATCTGAGAGCAGTTACGATGTGAAATTCGTGAGACCCTCGGTTTAACTAGAAACGCGGGTGACGTATCTTTCTACCTCATGCTTCGCTCATGGCCGCTGCATTTTCCGACTCGTTCGGTGAGCAGCTGTCCTGTCCCCTATGTTTGAGCAGATTCGACGATCCACGAGTGTTACCATGTCTCCATACATTTTGCAAGAAGTGTTTGGAGACCGAGCTTCGCGATTCTGGGGGAGGGGGAGGGGGTGGCCTAGGCATAAACTTCGGTTGCCCCACCTGCCAACAAATGGTGTCCCTAAATTCAGCAGGGCTAGAAAGTCTCCCTTCCAACTTCTTCATCAACAACATCATCGATGTGATGGTATCCCACGAGGACGAGTTCGAAAATGGCGAGCAGGAGAGGGACAGGGGATTGACAAGATGGTGTAGTTCCTGTGATGAAGGAAGCCAAGCTTCATCTTTGTGCAAGAATTGTAATGAGTATTTATGTGATAATTGTGTCAAAGCTCACCAGCGTGTAAGGCTGACTAAAGATCATTACATTGAAAGACTGCCAAAGATGAGATACTCACCACCCTCTCTCTCTCATCCAGATCCGTCACCTACCCATTTTTCTGACAGTGGTCGGTCCCTTACCAGTTGTGATAGCCACGAACATGAAGTATTACGACTATTCTGTGACACCTGTGCCCTAGCCATCTGTAGGGAATGTACCATGTCAGAGCACATGGGTCACAGTTTTATCTACCTCCAAGATGCTATTGATAATTCCAAGACAATCACATTGAAACTTTTGGCAGATGCCAAGGCAGGGATCAAAGCATTAGAAGAAAGCATTCATTTAACCCAGGGAATGGCTGAACGAGTTGAGGTTCGTGCACAAGCAGTAGCAACAGAGGTTAGAGCAACAACACGTAGACATATGACTGCTTTGGAAGAGAGGGAGAGGGAATTACTGCGACGGGTAGAGAAAATACGCCAAGTCAAAGCCAAATCACTTCATTTACAAGTCGATGATTTGAAACATGGACTTTCATCACTCAGTCAAACTGTGGATGAAGTTGAAGTCCTACTGAATACGGGTACTGACATTGACATTTTGAAAACGAAGGATCGTATGGTTTCTGAAATACAGAACATGCGGCGCCTCAGGGGCCATATGCAGCCACATGAAGATGATAACATTTTATTCACTCCCCCAGATGCAGCCTTGTACAATGCCATCAGTAAAATGGGCTTTATTAGTAGCAGTGCTTATGCACCTAATTCCTGTGCAACCGGCGATGGCTTGAAACGAGCTTTAAAAGGAAAACTAGCTTTGTTCATGGTACACACCAAAGATCACCACGGAGAGGGGCGTGTGATGGGAGGGGACCCACTGGAGATCATTATACAAAGTCCAGAGGGAGCTCTTTATCGAACAGAGGTCATTGATCGTCAGAACGGTTCCTATGCTATCACGTATCGCCCACAAACAGAAGGGCAGCATATCGTCTCTGTCACAATCCGTGGCAAGCACATCAGGGAGAGTCCATTCACCGTCAACGTCAGGAGTGGACGCAACTACGCTGCGATCGGCCGTAGCATTTTCCAGTTCGGTGGTGAAGGAGACGGAGATGGGAAACTGTGTCGCCCTTGGGGTGTATGCTGCGACAGGGATGGTTATGTCATCGTTGCAGACCGTAGCAACAACAGAGTGCAAGTATTCACCCCAGACGGAGCATTCCATCACAAGTTCGGATCTCCGGGCTCCAGAAATGGCCAGTTTGACCGCCCGGCGGGTGTCTGTGTGGATCTTCAAGGACGTATAATCGTTGCAGATAAAGACAACCATCGTGTGCAGCTCTTCACATTTGATGGCAATTTCGTGTTGAAGTTTGGCGAAAAAGGTAATAAAAACGGGCAGTTCAACTATCCCTGGGATGTGGCAGTCAACTCTGAGGGTAAAATACTGGTGTCCGACACACGCAATCACCGTGTGCAGTTGTTCACTCCCGATGGCCAGTACCTGAACAAGTATGGTTTTGAGGGCCCACTCTGGAAGCACTTCGATTCCCCACGTGGTGTGTGTTTCAATAATGACGGACACATTGTTGTGACAGATTTCAACAACCATCGTCTACTCGTCATTCACTCTGATTTCCAGTCGGCACGCTTCCTCGGCACAGAGGGCAGTGGGAATGGCCAGTTCCTTCGTCCACAAGGGGTCGCTGTCGATCAGGAAGGAAACATCATCGTGGCAGATTCAAGGAATCACCGAATCCAAGTGTTCCAACCCAACGGCAACTTCCTGTGCAAGTACGGCACCCAGGGCTCCGGGCCAGGCCAAATGGATCGTCCATCAGGTCTTTGTGTCTCACCAGATGGTTATGTGATAGTTGTGGACTTTGGGAATAACCGTGTAGAGGTTTTTTGACGGCTTCACAGCGGAAGACCGTGAGGGTCAAGCCCGGCAGGGTCAAGCCCAGGAGGGTCAGCTGCATCCACTTGTGCTCAGGCATGCTTCTCAGGTGACTTAATCGTGAAGCCAAAGGCATCGTCAGCTCAGGGATTTTCTATATATACTTAGTTACAGAGTATCTGTCATTGTGCTTATATGAGTTTATCAGCTTTACCCAATATATTTGTGTAGAGGAAATTGTCAGCTCTTTCCACAGATCTTCCTACGTCACTCCATATCACAAATTGTGAATCGTCAGTTGAGATAACAAAATGACAAGTTTCATCAATTGAAAGAAAATCATTCGCACAAAAATATGTTGGGTAGACTTGATAAGTGAGTTATATTTATTAGCTACAGATTGTTTGCTATGTGTTTTCAGATGCCTTCTGGGTATCCAAGTGTCACACTGTGACTTTAATTCCTTCAATGTCTTTATTTTGTAAGACATTAATATTGCCTGTTAATGTTTTCGCATATAGAAATGTGTGCTGGGCCAATGTTTCCGCTCAGCTTAAAGCCATCAAAGTATAAACGTTAGTCTGAACTGCCCATCATTCCCAGGCCGAATGTCTAGATTGTGCAAGACTGTTTAAATGTCTGTTTAGCGCAAACCAGTCTACCTCTCGCTGTCACTGCTAGCTCTAAGCAATAGGAAGTGCCAGTGGCCGATTCCTCCAATAAATATCAAATTCTGATCTCACATCTTGGGCAGCGCAAGTCTGTGCTCACATCCAGCAGTTTTATTATACGATGTGAGTTGACTTATGATTTGAGGATAAGACACGGAAATCACTTCTAACTAATATCTGTGTTTTCATCAGCAAAATGAATGTTTTCAAGCTCCTTTATCACTGCTTTACAAACTGACTGTTAAATTTGCATTCAAAATCAACTCACAGGAGTTACCTCCCTTTACTAACAACCTCAGTAACCTTCAAGTTGTCAATGCATTGAAGTACTTGGGAGCCATTCATGCCTTTTCATAACATCTTAAGTGAAGAGACCAAATTTACAAGTCAAAAGATTTGCACATTTTTTCACAGATCATGATTCAAAATTAAACATGAAGATCCTTATTTTGATGATTATTATTTTTAATAAGAGATGCTAGTTAGTTAAATATGCCAGTGCTGGAAATTACAGTTTAACTGTCCAACATTTGCTGTTTCCTGGTCTGGTCTTCCAAGGTTTGGTCTTGCACAATGTTGACAGAGCCTTCAATCGTAGCTGCTCATTCTCTAGGTCAACCAAGCCAAAATAAGCGCTAAAGTGTTTATTTTGGTACTACCTCATGTCAGTCTGTGTTACTATGGTTACGGACAACAGAATTCAGTCTGTTATGCGGCACTTGCAGAAAACTGTATCTACTTACTTTCATTTTGATAGATATGAAAATTGTAATTATACATGAGAGCGCTGTAGTTATTTCAAATAATGAAGACGTGCAGACATTGATGTGAAATTTGAATTAATGCAGATATTTTGCCTTGGAAATGTTTTGGTGTGGTTTGGAAGCATATTGTAACCATGGTTTCAACTTTTTGGATGGTACCTCTCTCCTCAATGAGGAATATTTTATGTGTTCGAGTCTCTGTTAATTGTGACATTTAGTGTTCTGTACACTTAGTTTAATCAACATATTACAGTCTTTCATTTCAAAATTTCATCAAAATAGTTTAAAACAAATAATGTATTTTACAAGGTAATTTTCAAAGTAAACTTTAGTATCTGTTCTGATATTTGTTTTTAAAGAATGTTGTTTGAGTGATAAAAGTCAGATCTGTATTTTACATGATTGATATGTTGGACTTTGAAAGATATATGGCAGTGAAAGATATTCTGGACTTGTTATGGAGGAATATAAGATTTTCAGATGTTTTTACCATTTTGTTCAATTGTCTCTAAATTTCTAAACCTTTGAAATTCAGCCTAATAATAATTGTTATTCACTTCTTTATGGAGGAATTTAAGATTTTCAGATGTTTTTACCATTTTGTTCAATTGTCTCTAAATTTCTAAACCTTTGAAATTCAGCCTAATAATAATTTTTATTCACTTCTTTATGGAGGAATATAAGATTTTCAGATGTTTTTACCATTTTGTTCAATTGTCTTTAAATTTCTAAACCTTTGAAATTCAGCCTAATAATAATTGTTATTCACTTCTTTATGCCCTTCTGAATTGGTGTTCCAACTTCATACTGGTCAGTCTTTGGTCAGTTGCAGGAAGAAGTCTTGAGTAGGATTATTCAAAATATGGAATTGGTCTTTCATGGATTGATTTGTGATAATTAGAGACATTATAGTCCAATGCAGACTAAACTAAAATGCTTTACTCTGGGATTTAGCTTCACTTGTTCCGAGTCTGGTATTTGGACGTAACTATGCAGCAAGTATGACATTCCCAAATTGGATTTAAAATGTTCCCAAACAATGTTAATATATTTATATCTAATGTAATGGCTTGGACTCAGTATTCCACTGATGTCAGAACAAAGGAAAGAACAAGAGGAGTTAAAGCATAGTCCTACATTATACATAGTGTTAAAGCTTCTCAGAATGTAAGAAAATAGGAATTTTTAACAAAATAACCCTTTTTTCCACTTTGCTTGCCAAGGGCTCTCAGTTTTGAATCCCAGTTAAATCCTTTCTGACAGAAAAATATAAAAATGATTTTGTTTAATCTTCAGTCGTGGTTTGCAAACTTTATTGATTTACTGATAGTGTTAACTAATGTAATTTATTGAAATTGTTTTGTTTGGAATTTCTTTCACCAATTTCTAAGGAAATCCATATCGGCCTCAGTGTAATATTTTGATAAGTTCTTATGTTTATAGCAAGTTTTATTAGATTTTGTTTCTTCCTTCACACTTTAAATTTATGTGTGAAAGCATGATTGCTGGATGAGACATTGCTAAAATGTAAAGAGAGTTTGGTGAATCATTCTTCCTGTTGGGAATTATTTAATTCAAAGCATTCAAACTCTAACTGCTTGAGTTCATACATTTTTGTGAACATGATTAGGTACCACATTGATCTATTTTTTACCATAATGATTAACTTGTTAATTTCAAAATTGATAATCCTGTCAAATTAGCATTTGAATACTATTTAATTTTCATCTCAAAAAGCCCAACCTCGTCATTGGTTGTCAGGAAATCAGTATTTTTCAGCCACATTTGAAACAATTTGGGCCACATTTTCAAACTTCAATATGGTTTTATTTCAGTCATTAAGTTGTTTGAGTTCCAACAATCTGATTCCTGAACCAGATCATCAAGGAATTGTCTCCTAACTCAGCAAAGAACACAAACATTAATATCCCCAGTTAACATTCAGGGCTCATTGGCCTCCATCTTGGGATCTGCAACCTCTGACAAGGATGAAAGATGGAGAACAACCTTCCTTTGATCTAGCCAGCTTGAGAAAGAGCATTTGTTACATCACTTTATCTAAGCGGACCTAATTGAGTTTGAGATGGCCACAGTTTGATTTAATTAGGGGCCTCTCCTTTCTTTCTTGACATCCAATTGAAGTGTCATTGGGGGCCCGGGGCATCTGTGTAGCTTATGTAACGGGGTAATAATGTATTGGGACAGAGTGCCTGTTTTCTCTTTATGGGCCCTTGGTGGAAGGGTGCTTGGCCAAGCCATCAGTCTTAACTACAGGATTAAAGGCAATATATGCCTTTGTATGCCTCTGTATGTGGTTGAAATCCCAGATTAAAGGCCTCTAATTTGAGCCTCACTTGTTTGGTGTGGGCTGTATTCATTAGAATTCCCAACAAGGAAATTTGTCAGCTTTTGTTTTTTCCGGTCAATCCATCTAATTTTTCATGATTTTTTTTTGTCAGTTTTGAATGGAGGTGTTGAATTACAAAGGTCTTTGTTTTTTAAAAAAAATAATGATACGGTCTGCTTTAATCACAGAAATTAACAAAGGGATAATGGAGATTAGGGTTGCTGCTTGTACAGAACATTAAATGTCATGGTGTAGGAACCCTATTAATGACAAAACAAATATACCTCATTATCGTGTGGCATTTCATATTTGCATTACAAACAACCATGTGTACAGCTTATTTGTGTGTTGTGTGTGGAGGCAGTGCTTGGATTATTTTGATACACTATACACCTGACTAGCCTTGAGAAGGCGTAAAACTGGAGTTATTTTCACACAATATTTATACCTGTGAAATGGGTTTTGTTGACGCTAGTCGAACTGGTAAATACTGTCACTGCTTGTTGATGTTAATAAATTAGTACTTTGACCTGTATAACTGCGCACTGTGATTCAACATTGCAAAAATTAATGGGGAGATATATTAAGAAGCTTCTTTTTAGAAAAAAAATATTTAAAAAAAACCTGTAGATTTTATGTTATGATTTCATGTAAATTATAAATGACTACCTCAGTTACAAGTTGATATTTATGGTTTAGTGAAGCTTTTATCTGCCTTGCACCGTCTCATATCCAATACTGCTTCAGCTCCTATGCTCTGTTTGTTAAGAACAAACAAGCCTGTTCCATATTGTATGCTTTCTTGTATATGGACTAGGCTAAAGTGATATTATTCCTGTATTACATAGCTCATTCTTTCATTCTTTCAGAAAGTCGGAAGATGAAATCAGCTCGTTATTATTGGTAAATTTATGTTGAAACATGTTTAACATGTAAAACAAGTGACATTGAAAACAGTGAGTTTTAATCAAGATTTATACAATGGTACCTCAAGATTCTTTGGCCACTGCCATCTAGATAGCAAAACTTTTGTATATAGATATTGTAGCTTTTTGCATTGTGTAGGTAGGTCCAAAAAATTATTAACTATTCAGGTATATGCTTTGATAAGACCTGTTTCATATATAGGGTTGTCCTCACTGAAATGAAGATATTGCGCTTTATATATTTGGCTTTTGCCTCGTGACCATTTCTACCTCACTAACTGACGGGATGGGGGTGGATGGGGAGGGGTGAGTCTGAGGGGGTGGGTCATAGACCGCTGTTAGCATAGTGCGAGTTGTTGGCCAGCGCTGTCCCTATGCAAGTATATTGTTTAGCTTTCTCGGGCTCTGGGTTTGGGCGAGAGAGGTTGCCCTGTACATTGTACAGTCGCCTGTTTTGTTGAGTGTCAGGGATAGTGGGTCCACGTTTTGTGCATATATGTTAATGTAGATTAGGATTTGCTGTGTTCTGCAGAGGCTGTGCTGATCTCAAAGAGAGAGAATTTGGTTATTGTTGACCTTGTTACCATGGTTACCTCAATTACTTGACCTTGTTGCTATGGTTACCTCAACTTTTGCATCTGAAGTCCTGAAAGGCAAACTTCAAATGAATGGCATTTGTTGATTGTGACCGTGAATACCTCAAAGGTGTGTCTCTTCACTATTCAACATTAGGTATAGTCTGTTGCCTCCACCATATGTACTCTTTATGCTGGTCTTTCCAGGCATCAGTTGTTTAAACTTCCAGTCTTTAATGTACTTTTGGTTGATTTTCAAAAGGAAAAACATTTAACTTCATATTTTATATTTTTGGTCAAAGACACAATTTTTTCATTATTTTATGTGCAAGTTTTTTTCAAGTTATGCTTATTCAGCAAATTACTTTGTAAAGTTCACATTGAACTTTGCATTGTTTACCTTGAACTTTGTAACATTCACCCTGTACTTTGTACCATTTACCTTGAACTTTGTAACGTTTACCTTGAAGACTAAAAGGTTAGCATTCTCCGCCTAGATCGCACCAATCTACCTTCACGAACCAGCCAGTAATTCCCAGACACTGAATTGTTTCTATAACGCCAACTGCTTTTGTTGACCTGCCGTTGATGTGATTACTGTTAAAGCTTGGTGCCTCCTAACCTGGCTCAATATTTCATAATACTTTATTAAGGATCTGCTACCTCCTCGTCAGCCAGTATCAGGCTTTCCTTGTGTGTTTGAATTTCGCTACTCAGGATAGTCATAACTCATATACTCAAGTCGGACGATGTACCTCTGTGTTGGTTGATGACGTGCGCCTGCATCTTCACGTCCCTGCCACTTCTCGTCACGGATTGTCACTTACATCTGTGGTCAGGTATATTAGTGTTGTACGTCCTTTTCATTTAGTGGCATGTATTCTTATAATGTATAGGTTTAACACTGGAGTAAGGCAATGGTGCGTCAAGGATTGGTTTCATTATGCTGTTCGATTTGAACTACTGAGAAGTAAAACCGTTCTTCAGTATTTTAAAGTTTGTGAACCAATAGTTGATGTATCATTGACCTTGAAGAAAAATGCCTTGTATTTTAGCAATTTGGTAATAGATGTCATGGTGTGTGAACTATTTCGAGATGTTCCATGGGGTTTCTATTGTGACAACTTCTTGTAGTACAAATACACGCTATCGAAACTGTGTCGTATTGACATTGCGTCGACACAGAGTAGCTTATTGATAAGTGGCTTATAAACTGTTAGCAGACTCAGTAGCGTTGTCTTGTTTTCTCTCCATTTAGCTCCCGCTTTGGAACCTCGAAATTAGATTTTCATTCGAAAATAAGCGGTTGCAGCATTATTATATTGTAATTTGGTGAACAGTCTGTATGCATCCGCATTGATTTGTCTGTGAATTAAGTATGGAATAATTCCGTGACAACCATCATCTTTGTCGCCATGGTAACTGTCTATGTTATGTAATCATACGAACGGCACTGCACATTGTCAAATGCAGACAAGTCTTGAAAAATTGATAATGCAATTTTCTTACATCGAATTACAATGTTAGACCACTAACTCTAATAGCAATTTTGTAGTGAAGACGCTGTCCAATATCTTGTTAAGTTTCCCAGTAAGTTGTCTGACTACTTCATGATGGAGACATAATCTGCTCACAGGCAGCTAAATGGCAGAGCCGTGTTTTCAATATGGCCAATGTCAGGGCAGGTTACTGGTAGAAGAAAGACAACAAGCATACCCCCTCTTAATGGGGTAATATGATAGGGCTATCATCTTACTGCAAAAACTGTATTATCAAATATTTCTCTTTACTATCATCACAGGAGCAGGAGTGTTTAACATAGTTCATTGTCAGTTTGACAGAATGTTACTCAATTTGAGAAAAATATGGCTTAATGGCCAGTATAGACTGTAAGGGAATGTGTTTGAAGAATGCTCCGTATTGTTTGATTTGTTTATATGTTTGACTCCCCATGTTTGACTGTTAATAGACGTGGAACCTTGTTAGTCCTGTTTTTGTCCAGGATCAAACTTTGACGATCTGTTTTCATAATTTACTATAAAAAACCGCAGCTGTTTTGAAATTCTGAACCAAAGGATGTATATGTGACCATAATGTTTTAAACTGATGGTGCACCATCTTCTAGAAAGCCGATCAAACAATTGATGGCGCTCCTTGGTTCAAGATCAAGAAACCTCATGAATCAAACTTGAGTGTTCTGGACAGTGTCCGGATTGTCAAGGTTCCACTTTAGATTGTCTAGTTTATTGTGACATCACTTTCATGACAGTTTTTCCTACACCGGGCAGCATATGGGAACAGTATGGATGTTTGTTTCCGAAGCTTATTATCCAATGTCTAATCCTGTCTGATCATTTTACCATATCGGTTGTGTAAAATACTTTATTTTCGTGTGGAGCTTTAGACCTCCAAGCTCATTGTGGCAGACCAACCAGTAGGTCAAGGCCAACAAAGGAGGGTGCCTTTAGGAGCCGATCAAGCCTTCGGTCTTCAATAGGTGATAGAGGGTCAATGTCATGGCTTTCTAAAGCTGGACAAGGGATAGTCATTTCATTTGTCCATGAATAGGCGTGCCAAACCAGTGAAGCGTAAGAGCTGGGAAATAACAGCGAGAACCCAAGTTTAAGAAATGTAAGAGCAGATTTTGGACTTATGTCACATGTTCTCCATACTTTGGAATGTTTATCATCATTGATGTAGAACTGTCAATTATCTGTTAAAACATGTTTTTATTGGTTCATGGTTTCACAATCATAAAGTCACAAATGTGGATTGAATTAAATATTAGTGCTTTTATTCAGTCTAAGTTGAAAGAAATAATCATGGTATCGGCTCTACATTGAGGCTGAACAACAAAATAGCGTTAACTGAGTATTTGTGTAATAGTTACTGTTGTGTTAAGTTTTCTGGAATTTTTATTATTGTAAAATTGTCTTGTATTCTTTTGTCCTTACCTAAAAATATAATATTTACTGATCACCACAGAGATACAAGTTTTGCTTTTTTCCAAATGTATTTTCACCACTGACTCAATTATGTCTGTTTTGGAGAGAAAAATATGGAAACACAGAATCAAAATTTAGGTAAATCAGATTAAAATAAATCAATTTAATTTCTAAAACTGAAGTTGTTCCATTTTCACCAACAAAGATGTTTTGATTGTGAATGGTGTCATATGGTACCTGTAACTTTGAATGTTAATTAGGCAGGTATGTGGTCAATCCTTTGTATTATTTCAAACAGTAACAAAATATCAGAATATATAAAGGCACTGTCTTTTGGAAGCCATGACCATGGTGCTGGTTCAAACAGCTCATGCATCGTCATTACATCACAGGTTTGTGCACGAATGTTCCTCCATCTCGTTTAGTGGACCTGGTGTTATAAGCGTCTTGTTTATAAGTGGTCAGTTGGGTGGGGTAGCCTAGTGGTTGAAGCGTTCCCTCATCACTCTGAAGATCCGGTTCGATTCCTACATGGTACTGCCGTGATATTGCTGGAATATTGCTAAAAGCAATGGAAAAAATAGACTCACATTATAAGTGGTGATGTTAGGCACCCTTCAAAATTCATGCTCGTTTGCGAGCTTGAAGATACAAAATTGTGCTGAGGATTTGAAAAATCCAAGATGGCCGTCCTCATTGATCTAGCGAATATTTGGACTAATTCTGAACCAGTTTAGGTTCCATTATTCTACAAATGAAATAAACAGAACTGACTGAAAATTGAAACAGTAAACTTTTTGGTCTCGTTCAAGCAGGACTAGGTATATGCTGAGGAACAAACAAATAACGGTTATACAAGTGGTGTACTGGTATTTTGAAAGCTATTGTCTGGTGCACCAGGTTATAAAACATGTTGCATGAGAGATATTGCTGATGTAATGAGAGCACTCATTGGTCAAAAACTGATCATTTCCATCTCGCAGGAGCAAGGCCATGTTAGGAATTTGGTTATGAATAGCAGCCTTACTGTCAATCTGCTCTATGTATTCCCACGTGATGGAGGAACAGTGCATACAAGCCGTGAAATATTACGATGGTACTGTCTGGGAAGTGTGCCCTTTTTTAATCCACTGTCATGTCTGTCAATTTGTGTCATGTCATGTCATGCTTTGTTTTCTCGGGTCAGTCAACTACAAGTTGACTTTTTTTAGTGCATCATCTTGTGTCAACAAAATTCAAATAAAATGGACAGTTGCTTTTGTGATTTTGTGCCAGGTGTTGACTTGTTCCAAAGGCCATAATTTGTTTTATTTAGATTATGGACTAATTTATACAGGGAAAGTTATCTTAACCCAATTGTAAATGTGTTTTTGTACACAGGGTTGATTAATCATCAAAAAGTTCCTATTTTCAATTTGGTATCCTGTTTGCATGGAGTTCTAAATAAGCTTTATTAAAACTTGTTTTCATGACAGTATTTGTTTTGGGGTGGAGAAGGGGGTATTCTTTTTTCATTGCATAAATATTTTTAAATATTTTGCCAAAATCTGCAACACATGCATATTGAATATCATTTGAACTAAATGTGGATCATTTATCCTGTCTCATTTTAGCTATGTCTACAATCCAAGTTATGGCCTTTATTGATTCCTCCCAATTGTACATATTTAAATGAAATCAATAAATCTATCAAAATTAACATGAATAGTTCACATTGAAGGTGATTATGGAAAACGGTAAATTACTATTTAATATTTCAGTTTCTATAAACACAAGATTGTAACTTCACAGAGAATGACTCTATTATCTCTGGAACTGTGTTAATATTCTGTCAAGGATCCTGGATAAAAAGTCTTTGAAGCATTTGTTCTCTTATATTGTTAATCAATACAATTTTTGTACTCTTTTGAATTAGACTTGCATATTTTTTGTCCAATTTTCTGTTATATTGTGACCTCATCTTGGATGCGTCTGTAGTTCTCAGTGTGTACAACTTGTTAACGGTTTTTTAAGGCCAGTATAATTACATATATACTACTTCTTTGACATAGCAACCAGCTTGAATCCACACTGGCATAGATTTATCGTAGCTTTATTATAGCTTTTACGTGCTCAGTTGGTCAACAAAAGCGTTGTTTACTAGCCATTTGGCCTAGCCATTTATCATACACCTTGTACCAAGGATACTGATTGGAATTTTCGGTATTTTGGTCTGTGGTTCTTTATTCAGTCAGCGGCAGCAAGTTTATGAATCATTGGCCCACTAGAGAAAAGGCTGTAAGCCAATTGTTTCTCTCTAAATTTTAGCAAGTGCTTTCAATATTGCCCGTTTTTCTTTCGGTTGAAACTTACGGTATGAAACTTGCTTTTGAGCAATAGTTATGTTTGGAAACATAATTGCTAGATACATATATATTTGGTCAAACCATCATTGAAGCACTGCCGTTCATGTATAATCGTGGCTAGTGCCCAGTGTTTAAAATATTCTATTTATCAACGGTTATTGTGCTCATTGTTGCTCCAATGTTGAAATTGGGCCTGACCTCTGTCTGTGGCGTAGAAGGTTGTTGTAAGGCTGGAACCAAACATGGCGTCATTACGTTAACCAGGATACCAATTTGCGGTTAAATTGAGAGCAAGTGTTCTAAAATATCTTTGTCAGATGTACATGATTTTAAGACCATTTTGTAATATGACATAAACTAGGCTTTCGTGATCAAGCCAAAATGTCAAACCAGCATTGAAAGGGCAAAAACCAAAAAGCCAGTGTGATGTGTTTATTGTCATGTCCTGATTTGATTGTTATGGAATGAAATCTTGTATCATAGTGATCAGTATCGCACTGCCCCAGTGATTCATTTCAACCTTTTGACAACACTTTGCAGTCTTTTGTAAAACACTTCTTGTTAACAGGAACTAAAGTGAATATAACCATGCAACACTTGTCATAATATTAATGATTTGAGGCTTAAAGTTATCAGAAATTGTTTAATGCAACAGTGATATGGTTTTAAATTTTCAATATTGAAGATAAAATGTGACACCAGAATAACACTGCTGAAGGGTCCAATTATATTAAGCCTGAAATAGTATAAATTGAAAATGTTCTTGAACAAGAACCAAAATTGGTCCTGCTTGCATAGATATGTTCAACATTTTCATGTCTAAAGTAATAATGTTTTTGCTATTTTTCCTAAATACAATCTCAGGCCAACCATAACACTGCAGGTAATTGTTTAATTTTTTTCTGAGCATACTTTTGACTGCTGATGTTCATACATACCAAGTACCGTATTCCTTGTAATAAGTGACCTATTCCTTGTAATAAGTGACCTATTCGCTTTAAAAAACTGACAGGTGTTTTGTGAAAGATATACACAATATATATTTGTTAACAGAATTCAAGCTTCTTCAGAATTAGTGAAGAAACTTCGATGGAACTAAAACTGATTCGATAATATTTACCAGGCAACTGTTTTTCTCTGTTTTCATTCAAAGCGGTGTCTGTGTTCCGTGAATCATTATGGGTGATTATGGTCTTTCAGAGGGCGCTTATAAAGATTATTTACAGATTAGGTGCCTGTTTCTGACAGTGTGGATTTGAATCCCCAATGGGCCTCAACCCCCAAAAGTAATAGAATCGGTAGTTTACTGAGAAAGTGTAATCCTAAATATAACCTATGTTACATTCGACCACTTTCTAAATTACATTGTGTATTCTTACCTACAGACATACTTACTTAGTGACGTAGGTCGGTTGGCGCTTGTTGGAATAGGTTGGATATTACAGTTAATGTGGTACCTGTATGTGTGTGCTGGCAAACATTGCTTAGACAGAGGCAGGGTGTGTGACATTGGTGTGCCCGGTGGTCTGAGGTCAAGGCCTTTAATAGAATGGAAATCGGTGATGTATTTTCCGACAAACGTCTGTAATAGTCACCATTTTCTGCTGTGGAAACACAGGCTATGAAGACCACAATTTATGAAGATGTTTTTACATATTGTCATAATTTGTCCGGTATTGTTGCTGGCAAAATCTCGAGTGATTTCGTGGTCGTTGCAGCAAAATGGTGATTGCAAGCTTGTAAAGTGTATTTGTGCAACTACACAGAAAAAGACGGATTTTAAAGATAGAATTTTATGTCCTTTTACAGAATTTTTGACAGAAGAATGATGCCATGTGATTGTCACTTGTATGATTCAATCATTAATTTTTGTTCATTCACTCCAAATATGAAATCATGATTTCTATGGACCCAATTCTGATTCATTTAACTGATTCTAATGAAGATGTCATTTCAAATTATTTAAACATAATTAAGATTTTGAATTTATTGGTCTGTAGTTAATGCTTTCAGATCATGGCATATTTAATGAGTATTGCATTATTTAAAAAGCAGTTAAATGAAATTTGTAATTTATCCTAAACTAATCTCGTTATTGTTGAAGGATAGAGATTTATCACACTGCTATTCACAGCTCAATTGGTGTAAATTGCTTACAATATTCTATAGTTATCACAATGGGGTTTAGTGTTTTGAAGATCCATTTGCATGGTCTGCTATAGTAACGTGTAGGACTTACCACTTATAAGTCTTTTCCTATTTTTGTTTATGTAGTCCATTATTGTAGATGTGTTATTTAGGTTTGATGATGAATCACTTACATCATCAGGAGAGGAAATATTGAAACATTTGAGAATCTAGAAGTTATCATTGTCCAATGACTTGAAAACTTGTTTGTACACATGTCATATGTTGTGTGATTGACGTGTGTCACAAATGATTGATTAGATATTTGTTTATTTCTCACCTCGCCATTTGTAATTTATTCAGCTTTGATTAAATTGCTACATCATATGCGCTTCTGTATAACATTGTTATTAGTGGAGCTGTGTTTTGTAGACCTGCTTAAATATTTTTGACATGATATTTGCAAGAAATTTAAATCAAATTCTTTTTCAATTTTTCAAAATTTTCTTTTGTGGAGCATTCCTAATCAAATAGAAAAATATGTGAATATTTTTAATGAAACTATTTACAAGGTGAATTACAATCACATCTGGTGTAACTTTACTCAATTTATGGGCTGTGCAGGTGACAATGTTGTCTAAGTGGCTGTAATTCTCTCTGCAGAGTTGTGTCCCTTAGGCATGCCAGGAACCTATGATTGTGTTTGGAACACGGGATTGTCTGGATCATACGTGTGATTAGGATTTTCCAAAGTGCTAAACGTCTTAGACCTGCATCATTTTGGATATCCCTCACACATAAACCTGAAATGCTGTGATGTAACCATTCAATATTAGAAACAGTATTGGAGCCAACCTTGCGTCCATAATTTCAAAAACTTTAACCATAAAAAATTATGCCTAATTTTTTTAGTGTTAATGCTATTGACAATTATCAAACAAAAATTATGCCTAATTTTTTTGTCGTTAATGTTTTTGTCAATTATCAAACAAAATCTCTTAAGAATATATTTGAAATTCATTCATTGATAAGAAGATAAGCAATGTTGACAGATAGGAATATTTGAGTTGGTCTACAAGGACAGCCCTGCCGAGTATACTCAGGGTGGAAAGCGTATGTGATTGTTGGTACTACAAGATGACATGTTTGTATATGTGCAGCTATCCATGTATAGTAGTGTAGGACCACCCCAGGTGGTCAGCCTGTTGAAGCCACTGTTCTGTCTGGGATCACCACCAGCCCTGCTTGCTACACTGTGAGGGTGCTTCATCACGTGCTTCACTTGTGAGAGAGCTTGGTCACTGACAGGCAGTCTGTGTTTGTTCATGATTTCCGCATGATAATAAATACTTGCTAAGCAGTTATCACGTCTTTTTGTTATTGTTTATGTATGTTGCAGACACTACTGCCAGTGTTGCAGACAGTACTGCCAGTGTTGCAGACACTACTGTCGGTGTTGCAGTCAGTACTGTCGGTGTTGCAGTCAGTACTGCCGGTGTTGCAGTCAGCACTGCGGTTGTTGCAGTCAGCACTGCCGGTGTTGCAGACAGCACTGCCGGTGTTGCAGTCAGTACTGCCGGTGTTGCAGACAGTACTGCCGGTGTTGCAGACAGTACTGCCGGTGTTGCAGACAGTACTGCCGGTGTTGCAGACAGTACTGCCGGTGTTGCAGACAGTACTGCCGGTGTTGCAGTCAGTACTCAGTGTGCAAAATAGTTTCCAAATTTTGCTATCCAGTGGAGGACTCAACTATTGGTATGCCCTTATGTCAGACTATAATATTCGTGTTTCAGTCTGTACTGCTACCATCTCCATTAGCACCACTATGGATTCCATGAGTACAAGGAGAGCCGAAAGTCGCGGGTTCATTCCTCGACCGCGTCATACCAAAAGACTTTAAAATATGGCACTTGTTGGTCCCTGCCTGGCGTTCGGCATTAATGGGAATAACAAGGACTGGTCAGTTCATGTTTCACTGCGGCATGGTATCTCAGTGGGCTAGCACTATAAAACCAGCTTCAGTCTAGGCTAGTACAAGCAGCCGCACATACACATACACACGCATGCACGTCGTCATATGAGCGAAATATTCTTAAGTACGACGTAAAACTCAATTCCACCTCACCCCACCCATGAGTACAAGATGTCACCATGTGGTGGTGTAGCCTAGTGGTTAAAGCGTCCGCTCGTCACGCTGATGACCCGGGTTCGATTCCCCACACGGGTAGGACGTGTGATGCCCATTTCTGGTGTCCCCCTGCTGTGATATTGCTGGAATATTGCTAAAAGCGGCATAAAACCATGCTCACTCACTCACTCACTCACAGTTACTGATTTCATTAGTACTACTGTATGAGCCAGTACTCCTGTGTTTCAGTCAGTGCCACCACTGTTTTCATCAGTACTGTTTGAGTTAGTACGACTACAAATTCCGTCAGTGCTGCTAATGTTTCTTTCCATGTGGATTTCATAGTTACAGGTTCTGGTTGCAGATGGCTGGAAAATTGCTGGTGCAGCATAAAACAATATTCATTCATTCCGTTCATTATTTCAGTCAGTAGAACACTCACTCACTCACTCACTCACTCACTCACTACTCACTCACTCACTCACTCACTCACTCACTCACTCACTCACTCACTCACTCACTCACTCACTCACTCACTCACTCACTCACTCACTCACTCACTCACTCACTCACTCACTCACTTTCATATTTTTTAAAAATTGAATGAATCTGGACCAGACAAGTTAGTTGCTTCTGTGCCTTAAGTACAAAGAGAGACATTGATTATATGTGTCAAGTGAAGTTACAGGTGTTCAACCAATCGGATTTAGTTTCCAGGGTATGTGTTGATTGTCACATAATGACAGTGAGGTCTTTCAAGAAATATGCTGGTGTCATTTGGGCTCAACAACTGGAAGATAGTTAACACTGGGAGAGTGTTGTGATTGTGCAACTTTTGTCCACATTGCAACCTGCAGACCAAGCTGAAATGTTTCTTCAGGACATGGTATAACAAAAACTATGCCGCATGTGTTACTTTACAGAACATGTGCCGTGTTGATTACTTTACAGAACATGTCACATGGTGCTTACTTTACAGAACATGTGCGTGTTGATTGCTTTACAGAACATGTCACTGGTGCTTACTTTACACAACATGTCACATGGTGCTTACTTTACGGAACATGTCACTGGTGCTTACTTTACAGAACGTGTCACATTGTGCTTACTTTACAGAACATGTCACATGGTGCTTACTTTACAGAACATGTCACCTGGTGCTTACTTTACAGGACGTGTCATGGTGCTTACTTTATAGATGTCATGGTGCTTACTTTACAGAACATGTCATTGTGCTTGCTTTACAGAACATGCCACTTGGTGCTTGCTTTACAGAACATGTTACATGGTGCTTTCTTTACAGAACATGTCACATGGTGCTTACTTTACAGAACATGTCACACGGTGCTAACTTTACAGAACATGTCACATGGTGCTTACTTTACAGGACGTGTCATGGTGATTACTTTACAGAACATGTCACGTGCTGGTTACTGTACAGAACAAGACGTAGTGCTTACTTTACAGAACATGTCACATCTTGCTTTATTTACAGGACATATATGGTGCTTACTTTACAGGACATGCCATGTGGTGCTTACTTTACAGAACATGTCACATGATAGATGATTGCAGAACATGTCCTATGACATACAGTTACATGTATTGGGGATAGAATGAATTTTTATGATTCATGATATATCCTTCACCGTATATATCCACAAAATATCCACTAATTCTGGACAAACCGTTTTAGAAACGGATGTCTAAAAAATTGATTTTCTCAGAAAATGTTTTGAAAAAAATAACTGCTCATGATTATTAAAACAGGAATTTGTCTGCCACAACACGGAGCACACCGGAAACACTTGTCATTCACGCAGAAATTAAAATGTGTAGCAAATTCTGAACCAGATCTTCCAGCGATAACTAAAATTTGCATTTTGCCAGTTCAAACGTATCAGCTAATTTGAAAGTACTTTAACGTTACCATAATCCAACAAAACATGGACTATCGCTCATTCAGACGCAAACACCTAGTCTGAAAATGAAGTCGCCAGGGGCGGTGTACTATTATTCCTAAAATAGCCGCTTTGTAGTCCATCCCTTTGGAATAAACACATAGTACATATCTTATTACTGCAAAAGTTCTGTCATTCGAACGAATCTGGTATAGTGATAGGCATCCTTTGTGTTTTCTTAATATGCTTCTTGGTTATCAAGAATTTCAAGTTTGACCAATTAAGGACATTTGGCCTGGAAACAAGCTAAAAGAACACACAAAACAATCCGCGGATCAAAGACATGCGAGAAGCTAAGCACCCAGTTGAGCCGCTAGCCAGAAGCAATAACTCCCAATAACTTCCAAAAAGCACAAGCTTCATTACAATCTTCCGCTCCTGTCATTGATTTACACATATTTTTGTGTTATTAAATATTCACTCAAAGGCGGTGGCCATGGAGGTTAGAAGGGAGATGTTAAAAAGCGGAATCGGCAGAACAAACGAACAAATATCGTAATTAGGTTTGATGTAGCGATTTGAAGAAAACATGTAGAGTCAGACCCCGTTAATCCAGAGCCTCCGCTGTTGGGGGGGCTCGATTATTATGATAACGTCCATGTATAACCCATCATTCGACAATACGGATACTTGTTTATCCGGACAATTTGACTTGGAACAGATTCAGGAGTGACGCGTATGCCGTCTTAATCTCAACAGCCATCTATCCTCAGAAACCACTTGACCAATTACAGAAACGTCTAATGATTCTTAATACCATCGATGACACTCCGAGTCCGATTTTCAAGATGGCCCCCACGGCCATATTTGAAAAAAAAAATGTACGGCCTTTTTTGTACACGGTGTCCACAAATAGAGTGTTTTGTTCAATTTTTGTTGGATTCACATGTATTGTAGCGTTTTTGCATAATTTGGAAAATTTAATGCTTTTAAATTCTAAAAAAATAATGCGATTTGACCCATTAAACCTCTCTTCCGATATCGTCACACTGAATAAGTTGAACTTCGGCTTGTCTCTTTTACTTTCTGAAGCCATTAGTGTTCTAACCATTACATTTTTTGGTTCAATATTTGTTAGTGGACGTAAGCTGCTTGCTTCACATCCAGGTTAGCGACACTTCTGTACACTATTAAAAAAATGTATTACTTGTTAACTCGACCGCGGTAACAGTTCACCCCATGGGTATTCCGGGTTTGAATCCCTTCCCTGTTTACCCGTGACGATCCTGGTTACAATTGATCTTTAGCAACCCATGCTTGTCTTAAGAGACGACTAACGGGCGGTAAGGCTCGCTGACTGATTTGATGCATGTCATATTATCCCAATCGCGTTGATCGATGCTCATGTCAATCACTGGATTGTCTGGCCCAGACACGATTATTTACAGATCACCATCAGTTTGCTGGTGTATTGCTGAGTATGACGTTAAACAGTAAATAAATAAACAAAATGCAAATGACAAAACATCCCCTGCAAACTAAACTCGTACGAGGCGACTTATCGAACCGGATTGTCATCCTCGGCGAATTGGTCAATGCCGTTTCATCGCATCCCGACGACATGAATAGTCGCTCATAATATCAATCACTGGATTGTTTAGTATCCAGTATATTCAGACCGCCGTCGCATCGCTGGACTACTGCTGAGGGCGACGTTAAACGACAATCTATCGATCGGTCCAGATTCCGACCTCCTCACGCATGATGAGAATTGCACAGAAAAAATTCCATTTGACGCTCGTCGAAACCATTCTCATTTGGAACAACTTAAGGCTCCCTCGAAGCTATTTGTAGCTTAATAATTTCGTAATGTTTCAAGCTCCTTCAGCAGTGTTTTCCGTGAACGCTTTTTTACACCCACGCGTACTTGTGTTCGGCTTCGGACTGTCGATTCTTCATGCAATCACGATTATTCACGTTCCTTCGCCTAAGAAATGAGTTGAAGTCAGTCAGTTCACAATATCTTGTCGTGTTGATCGTTTAGTCCCGGAAGTAATGTTTTCGAATCCTTAAATGGCGCCACATAATGGGAAGATGGGGTATTTTATAGATGTCAACGTCTGTAATACGAGGAACACAACGTTCCGGGGGGTATTCTACCTCCTTCGCCAATGAATAAATGCTTGAGAGCATTGCTTCTAGGCATAATGGGGGTGGGGTGGGGGTGGGGGTTGTGTTTTTTATTTTATAGATGTCATCACCTGTAACATGAGGATCATGACGCTTCGGAGTATATTCTTACTCCTGCCCGATTACCTACCCGTAACCCGTCGGTCACTGGATTGTTTGTTCCAGACTTGGTTATCCACAGACAGCCGTCATAATAACGCAACATTAACATTAACACAAAAACATTAACAGACAGCCTACATACTTTTGGACCCGTGAAGATCCGGGTTAGAATTGGTCTTCAGTAACCCATGCTTGTCGGAAGAGGCGAATAACGGGATTGGGGGGTGAGGCTCGCTGACGTGGTTGACACGTCCTCGTATCCCAATTGCGTTGGCCGATGATCATGCTGTTCATCACTGGATTGTCTGGTCCAGATTATTAACAGACCGCCGCCACATAGCTGGAATACTGCTGAGTGCGGCGTTAAACAACCAACCAACCAACCAACCTGATTACCTACCACTGTTATTTACACCTGGCTTCTGTTTGTCCATTACCATTACCAATCAACGCCAGCCAAATACTGTCTTCCCTTGTTAACTGTCCACCTTTGCTATCTTATTATTTTGTTGTGTCACTTGTACTTATATACCTGTAATTTTCCTACCTTTTATTCACCTGAAGGAGTACGAATATACTACCTCCTTTTACAGAAGTTGACATAAGTAAATTTCCCTAATAAAGTTTTAGGATTTATGATAAGTATTTCCATAACGTAAAACAAATTGCATTGTGGGAATGTAAACATTGCGAACGTTACCGTGTCGCTGAAAACTTGTGAGTCAAATTGACGCATTTTAACCGTCGTAAAACATAAACGTAATGTTTCCACCAGTGATGTTATCTGCGTGAAGCAACTGCAAACCAAGAAACGGGATGCAACGGAGTAGTTTACTGTAGGAGGCCGTAGCAGGCGATGACAACTGACATGCATCGTGACGTCGCTTACATTGTGACGTAATGTAAAATTGTTCGATTACGAGGGGGTACACTAGAATGGCGCAGTGACAGGATAACGTCATTCAATTGTTACGTCATCAAAAAAGTATACCTTTATTGTCTGATAATGTTTGGGTTTTTTCGATTGTTCTAACCGCTAGGCATCTTAGAATCTTTGTCATTGACGCATTGTTGACGTCTTTCGAATCTGATTGTGACGTAAGATAGGAATGATGTCATTTTGGAGACGTCATTGTTGTAGAATATATAATAGAAAGGAGCTAAAAGAGTTTATTCATTCTTAATTCTTTTGGCACCTGGGACCGGATCCACATAAACGTTCGTAGCACTACGATGTTCGTAAGCCTATGATAACAAGCTATGAACATCCATATTCTAACCCGGACCTTCGCGGGTATTAAAACAAGATGGCATGTGGATGTGATATACAGTTACACGTAAACTCCTGACTGCATAATGTATATTTACTCACCTGGATCAAATTTCACTTGTCTTGGTCCGATGGGCTATCGTATTTTGCGAATATTGCGTCACGGTTGTTAAAGACCATGCGATACTCCCACTGCGGGGAACTAACAACCACCTGAATATTCTCATGAGATCATCCTCCGTGTTCTCTTTGAAAATATCAAGTGAGATGCATTTGAGCACAAACTGATATCTTTAAGTGTTGAAAGATTAGGGCTCTCAGTGTATGCAGTCCCGATACGTCTGAAACATACGATTGCATTAACATATAAACAAACAGATATAATTTTGGTATCTGATTGATTATACATATCTTAGCCATAGGCAGGGAGAAGTGTACACTAACGCTTGGTCTCTTTATATATATATAATTGGTTGTATCCCATAACCCCTACATGGGTTGTATCCCATAACCCCTACATGCCACTACCCCTACAGCCCAGTACCCCTACAATTAGTTAAAACAACACACGGCATTTACCTGTCTGGCATAATGAACTGACCAACAAAGCGTTCGTAACGTTACGACCTGTCGTAACTATATAGTTTATCATAGGCTTACGAACATCGTAGTGCTACGAACGTTTATGTGGATCCGGCCCCAGGTGCCAAAAGAATTAAGAATGAATAAATTCTTTTAGCTCCTTTCTATTATATATTCTACAACAATGACGTCTCCAAAATGACAACTTTCCTATCTTACGTCACAATCAGATTCGAAAGATAGAAACAAACCATTATTTTTCAAACTGAAAAGGAGCCCCGGTTCTGTTAGGATGCAGAACCTGAAGAAATCTAGACTTGCTTCATTTAAGGCTTTAGCATTGAGGGTAGACTAACGCTTAGTCTCTCAATATATATAATATTGATAGAAACAAATAATCCCAGTGAGATTGAAAAGGAGCCCCGGTGAGTCGGGAGAGTCGGAACCTGAAGAATCTAGACTTGCTTCTTTCACATCTTTAGCATCGCAGAGAGGGCTAGGCAGTAGGGGAAATAATGTGGCTCAGGAACTGTGAAACCAGACTAGGGGAATGGTAGCCTTACTGCAAGGCTGTAGTGAATGCTGAGCCCATGGATGTATAGTAATTCTATCCTTCGAAGAGGCAAGTCTAGATAAGCGGACAGTACCCAACCCTGTTATTTATTATTTTTTAGAAGTTATCATTTAAACTATTAATATTTACCTTAGAAACTTGTGCAAGATAGTCGAATGGTTGCAGCGAGATATAACCAAGCGGTAAACTCGATTGTGTTCTCCTACAAGCGCAGAGAACAGTATTACAGAAATATAGTATAAGATGATTAAAAATAATACAGTGTTGTTAAAGTAGCCCAAGAATATGCAGTTACAACTATACTTGTTTAAATATAACGATTAACTTACAACACGTAAAAATATGCAATCGAGAAGTTTGGAAACCCGTCTACAAACAGGACATTTCCTTGACCACTTTATATATTTTTGAAGAGACAGACCATCTATGATTCCATAAAAAGTATTTTAAAAATTCCCTGGATATCTCTGCGAGGCCCTTCTGTGATATTTTTAAAATAAATGACAAAATTATATTGGTCTAGGCGCCAGAGAAATCCGATTTGGCCAGTCAACGAACGCAAGCAGAAATTGTATTTAAGTTTCATTTCAGATATTCTCTTAATTTCAGATTATCAACAAATATACGTCAAGGATGATTTTTTCAAAAGTTTATCTGTCGATTTAAAAAGAAGTGACTGCAGTGGCTTTCACAAGAACCGTTACCACTGAGTGGCCGTATATGACCATTCGATTAGTTTTAGTTATTAGTTTTCAGTGTATTGCACTTGATGTTTTTGAAGACTCGGAATACATCGTCGGGCGTTTATCGTAAATTTGGTTGAAATCTTGAACAGAAATTTTATTACATTTCATGCATTAATGTCTGTACTTTATAATAAACAATAAATGTCGAACGTCAGATCCGGAATACATTTTGAAAGAGTATTTTTGAAAGATCCCTGGCGCCGTTTCACGAAGCTCTCTTACCCCTACGACTATCGTAAGTCAATGTTACAGTATAGGAAGTACGAATGCTACGAGAAAAGTTACGAGATCTTAGGCTTATGAGAGCTTTGTGAAACGGGGCCCTGGTTATTTAACATATAGCGAGCGATGTTGGTAGAGAGTCTTTGAGAAAAGTAATAATTATCACTAAATTCTGGGGCAATGATTCTTTAGAAAGCTGCAATTGTCGATTTTTTGAGGATTAAAACTGACGTCTCTAAAATAAAGTTAATAATAATTTTGGTTTCTTTGTCAACACTCCAATTAGCATTAATGCAGGTTGAAATTATTAAATGTTGATTAATAATATCAAAGAATATGTACATAAAATTCAGTGTAAGAATTGCAATAGTGCTGCGAACCAACCGATAAGAATCGGTTGAGTCATGTAAGCAGGTTTTGTGTTGTCATGGATACCAGTAAGTATGCCCCTCTGGCATGTAATCAATCGATAGTTGTGAGGTCCTTCAGGCAAAACACCGAAGATAATGTTATCAAATTATGGTTTGGAGAAACTAATATTACAGCGAAGTTCTGTTCGACGAACAACATCAAACACAATTTCAGTTGGAAGACAAATCGCCTAAAATAATTTAAACCGAGCAGGACAAGAAATCTGATTGGATATATTCCTCTTTTCCTGAGCGATGTACATACGGTTGGGGTAATACCAATATTTGAAGAAACTATATATCTAATGCACCTTGAAATAAGTTAAACCCGTTTGCCATATTTTTCTTGTCAAATAAATATTTTATTATATCATAGCCTGTTTAATGTTCGTACCAAACACGTTTAGTTTTGTTCATGAAGTGACACGCATTCTGAAACACGGAAACCCAAATCGATTATGTATTGAAATTGGAAACTGGTCAAGCCAGTCATTCTTCCTCTACTCTTTCAACTGCTTCTTGTGCTTCATTGCGTCATATATGACTCAGTCCACGTGAAAAGCTGGAAGAACACACTGTGGCCAATCAAACAGATACTGTGGCCCGTACCTCTTGTTTCCCAGCTGGTGCCGGAGTCATGTCTAACATGTAACACATGAGATCAATTCTCGTGTAGAGAAATATTACCCAACGCAGCGCGGTTTTCAGGATATATGGAAACCAGCAACACGGCTGGTGGTTACGTATGTCGAGGATGGGTATGACGCTCCCGTCGTGGAGAGAGAAAGGGAGAGAGAGGGGCCTTGGAAAATTTGTACAATAACCCTTAAGCACTCGCGTGGTAAAGAGCTGGTTGCGATTTGCAAACTTCCCTTGAATATTTCTCCTTAGTATATCATAACAATTAAGCACAACCTGGAGCAAGAACTACTCCAATGCACGCAACATGTGATACTGATCGATCATGTTCTCTCCATAACTCACACCCTAATGCTAATCAATACACAATATGCGAAACGCCTGAGAGAGCGAGAGAGAGAGAGAGAGAGAGAGAGAGAGAGAGAGAGAGAGAGAGAGAGAGAGAGAGAGAGAGAGAGAGAGAGAGAGAGAGAGAGAGAGAGAGAGAGAGTCATTAAATATTGTTTAAGTTCGGGATATAAAGCACAAATAATTTATTTGTTGCGGCCTACACCTGCTTTGTCAGTACACGCCCTCCTCCCCTTGTGATTTTGCTCGGGTATCTGATTCTGATTGCAAATACGCATAAAGACGTGAATTTATGAATGTCAGCATCTTATTTGAGGAACACGACGTTTGGGGTATATTCATACTGTTTCATCCCGCACTCCCGTTCTCGCCTGATGAAGGAGTAGGAAAATATACTCCGAAATGTTTTTTCTCAAATAAGAAAGTTGACCTCCATAATTTGTCGTTTGTCTTTTTTCTATTTTTAATATCTATCGTCACAGAGGCCACTTGTCTAACTCCCGTACTAATCTCTTACAACGAGAAGGGTTTGCTGGAGTTGTTTTTGCGTACTTCGAATCTCCGCATCGTTTGTGGTTTATATCTCTAAACAGCATCTGTAGAATTTCCCTGATAACAATAAATCCCCACTTGAGCTACTGTTGACAATATGTCATGGTGAACAAATGACATTACCGAGATAAACTTTGCGAGAAATAATCTCTAGGATCGAAAACCAGATATATTTTAACCATGAACATGATCTCCACATGTGTAACGTCTTCTGCAAATACTGACGTTGCCAAATCGATGAATAAACCATTATTCATTCCCTTGCTAATTCCATTTCGCTTCACAAATATAATTTGTATATATGCAAAAATGCGGTCTGTACTTCTGCTCTTCCCCTACAACCCCTTAAATGATATTTTGTAATTAAATATGAAATACTATAGGTTTGAAATGTTGTTTACCACATTACATTCCGTTCTTGTGTCCAGTCAAATTACTGTCCGTGTTGGAGGCCGACACATTTATATTGGAGAAAGAATTACGTAGTGTGCTTGTGGTATGTTAACGTCAATAAATCAGACAGCATTTGATCATCAGTGGACCCGCCATGTTTGCTCTTTGTTTGACGTCTATTACATAAGACAGACAGGAAGTTACGTCATCTGTACCGCGGCTGACTGCGTGTCAAACAGAACGTAATTAGGTCTGCGCCAGGGAGCTTAGCTCAAGCCTTCATTATTACATAAGTTTACTGGGCTGTAGGTGTCCAATAACGCCCAGCGTTGTTTGTAAGGATGCTGGGATTTGTCACGGAGTTTTGATCACCGTTGGTAAGAGAAACCCCGCGGATTGATTTCTATTCCGATAGCTTAGAGTCTGTTTTTCATTCTGAACATCTAAACAACCACCACATGGACCGATAAATTGCAATGTCACCTCGCTACATCTCAAGAACACGCCCCGATATTATACAAACAAATATCTCCATTGAAAGCTTACATTCAAATGAAATATATTATCAGGATTTATATTCGTGCGCGGTTTTCTTTATTTCGGACTAAACACACGCTGAGTCCGACTTTGCTTGTATGAACTAATTAGCTAACATGTCACATTCATGTGCATGTTTAGATTGTTAAGTGGTAGTGAAACAAGATGAAATGATAAATGTACCTTCACATTAAATCTATTCTTTTTCGTAAGTGATCTATAGGACTGTACTGTTATGATCCACATGATCCACCCATGTGACTTATCGGTGAACAGTCTGTGGCTCAAACATTTATTGTTATTTATATATTAAATTTCTACCATGACTACGGTATCAGACGACGACTCACACTTCTTTGTGTGTGTATTGAGAGTCCCGGGAACGCGAAATTCAGTGTTAACTGTAGTTTGACCGTTTCCGCGAAAGCGAAACCTAAATTGAGGAGGTTTAGTCCAGATTTCGCTTTCCCGGGCCATAACCATTACATAACATGTCACATTCATGTGCATGTTTAGATTGTTAAGTGGTAGTGAAACAAGATGAAATGATAAATGTACCTCCACATTAAACCTATTCTTTTTTGGTAAGTGATCTGTAGGACTGTACTGTTATGTATCACATGCATACTCCGTGTAGAATTAATTAACAAATTTATTTAAATAATTAATACACACACAAGCATATATGCAGGTATTCAGATAAGCAAGATACTGCTTGTTTACCAATCCACGTATGTATGTATGTATGTATGTATGTATGTATGTATGTATGTATGTATGTATGTATGTATGTATGTATGTATGTATGTATGTATGTATGTATTATGTATATGTATGTATGTATGTATGTATGTATGTATGTATGTATGTATGTATGTATGTATGTATGTATGTATGTATTGTATATGTATGTATGTATGTATGTATGTATGTATGTATGTATGTATGTATGTATGTATGTATGTATGTATGTATGTATGTATGTATGTATGTATGTATGTATGTGTGTATGTATGTGTGTATGTGTGTATGAGTTGAGTCTGCACTAGACATTCCAGTGATCAGTAGTATCATCAAAGTCAGCAGAGTGGTCTTAGTCAGCATTGACTGACAGTCGCAGATTGCTTTGATTGAATTCCAACATTGCCTTGAGCAAGTGTTGCACTCAGCAATATATCAACTATAAAACGAAGGTCAGTACAAAAATCGCATCTGGACCACACAATCCAGTGATCAAAAGGATAAGCATCATTCTACAAAATTGGGATATGATGAGATGTGTCAACAAATTTAAAGTCTGTAAGCCTGACCACCCGATCCTGACCATCCGATCCTGTTAATCGCTTCGTACGACAAGCAAGTAATGCTGAAGACCAATTCTAAACCGGATCTTCACAGGTTCAAATTGTTGGAAACCCAAATCCCCTACAGGCCCCCAATTAAGTTGGGTCCCGTCTCTCATATGGCTATGTAAAACTTTTGGCGCAAGCTGATGCGCGCCAGGGAAGCCGGGAACCAGTTTAGCACTAGCAATTAGATCCTTGGGACATATTGTTCCTCGGATCTAGGCATGGTCTAAAAGAAAGAAGATAGAGTGGTCGCTTTTTCTATTCAAAATGTTTGGTGATACGAGATACACATTATTTTCCTGGCGAAAAAAAGACAACCTTTCAAGCTTTTATAAAAAATCATTTTCTGTCAATTTCATTGCCTTGTAACTTGGTCGCAATCCATTGAGACGGTTAATGACACTCGAGAGACATTTTAACGTTTATAAAACATTAATGAAGGAATTTTAACCCCTGCGGACAATAATTCATTGAGCGCAGCCTCCATTTTTTCAGAGGAAAGACAAGCACCATTAATTCAGCACAAGATTCCAGTATTGTTTGGATGTGTGCCAAGACATAATATTTGATATAAATCATGTATTTATATACATAATTACCGACCAATACTCGCACGGAGAGTACCAAGTTGTCTGAGGGGTGTTCGGTAAATAAGTACCGGTACAAAAGTCCTAAATTTGCCTAGGTAAAAAAACTCCTGCGGAAAAAGAGTCCCCTTTTCACCTTCTAACAAACAAATTATAGAAAACAATGCTTTTTTAGTGTGTATTTTTTTCATTGTCACACATACAATTAATGTAAAAGTCTTATGACATAATAACGTATTGAAATGTTGATATATAAACCATACGAAATGACTACACTTAACATTATAAGTTACATATGCATTACATGATGACATGAGATAGTCTAGGCCTACTGATATTTATGAAGTCTACAGTCGCCTGTTCCTTCTGGAACCAATCTATGGTCTTCCAGACCATATTTGTTGTAGCCGCTCAGAGTTACGTACCTTGGCTTGCGAGAAACCTGTGATCGTGGGTTCGAACCTACTCTTTCTTGATTATGTTTCTTAGGGATCGCAATATAACCGCTTTACCGGTATTTACCGGTTCAGACATGAAAACGATACGTATTGCGATACGCTGATCGAAAACCGGTATTTTGACATGCATTCGGAAAAAATCGTAACACTCGGAAATCTTCGGATATTTCCGTTTTTTTAATTGTTCTTTTCCTTGTTTCATTAGTGCCAAATGTTACTTACATTTTTATTTTGTCATGATTAAAAGTTTTTATAAAAGGTTGATCTTCATAGTGATTTTGTTGTGTTTTTGCTTTATAATCAAGCATTTACTCGATTATAAGTAATTTTTGTTAAAAAAATAATCCTTGCAATATATTGCAATACATATCGCAATATATGCTTCCGCATCGCAATATATCGCAATATGAAAATTCTCTGCAATACCCACCCCTAATGTTTCTAGGTCTGTCTTGAGTTTCACCTAAATGGCAAGATTCTAAAGCCTTTTACATGAATCTGACAGGGTTTAATATAAACGATTTACTGTGATATCGTGTGTGTTTGAATTAATATAGCTCGGGTAATTAATTGTCCATGCCTATGTTTCACTCTGTACCGGTAACGTCAACAAAGGCTTTCAATATTTAAAAAAGAATTTAAGTTTTAAAAATATAATAGAATGGAAGTTAGAAAATCATTAATAAACAACAACCGACAGATGACACGAGTAATATTTGACATATAACCACGATTCTTAACATGCATTTCATTTGATGTGAAGAGGTTTAATTTCCACGCGAGTTGAAGAATTATCTTTGAACGTTCACATGTCTAAGGCGAGCCTCACATTCTTCCCTCGTTAGAATGTTATCTACGGCCATTGCACTGAATCGAGTACTTCTCTAGCCATTGAAAACAATTTCGAACAGCCTCTCGTGTTTCGAATGCCATTGTGATAGAATATCAACGACACAAGCCAAAGAAAGACGTGGTCGTTTGTGTAAGACGAGAATTATCCTTGCTGAGACGTTAACGGAGAAATGTTTTTCACTTTTTGGATCAAAATCTCCAAGCTAGACGAGTACAACTGTTTTGATGAAATGTTAAATGCGAACAGCTGTCAGTTTCTGTTTTAGATATTTTCAGGATATTCAGCAAACTTCGACATATTTATCGGATAACCTATTAACATCTCGAATGTAAAAATAAGCTGGGTTCTGAATCATGGTGAATTCTGTTAAACTCGATACTAAAGGAAGCCTGAGTCAAAATTTAAAAGGAAATAAAAATATTTCGCATCCGTTTTAATAATCCGTGTTTTTTGATACGCTGGAGGGGCGATTACTCTGAACAGGTTTTCATGTGCGCGGTCGACATGTTATATTTGACACCTTCGTGATCCATCAAGGCGAAAAGAAGTGAAAACGTATCTGTGTCATCGCGTTAGTCTGTCTCACAGTCCCTGATCCACATTATTTTCCCTACTGCCAATCTGAAATGCTAAAGCTCTAAATAAAGCAAGTCTAGATTTCCTCAGGTTCAGGTTCTGAATCTCTGTGGTCTCCCTGGGGCTCCTTTTCAGTTTAAATGGGCTAGTTTGTTACTATCAAAATGATATATATTCAGAGACTAAGCATTAGTCATCGCGTTTGTGGCGCTTCGAGACCATTTCTGTAAAGCCTGTGAAACAGCTAGTTCACGCTATGCCTTGTGATGGGCCACAGTCTGTACCAGGAACAGGCGAAGCGCTGTCACAATTCTGTTGGTCACCAGTGGCCGTATGCATATGTCGGGCGTAAATTCCTTGTCCGGGCGTAAGTAAAATGTGCACCCGGACGTAACGTTAAACCGGTATGCACATATTAGACGTAGTTAAAGTTACGCCAGTCGTAGCGCTCTATATTTACGCCACCAAACCAGCAGGCGTAAGCCGGGCGTAGCCTTGTAATGGCGGCACTGGATGCCGAGTTTTTTATCAGGCGCACATTTTCAAAAATTTGTAAAAGTGAACGTTGTGCGAGAATTGCGCTCGCGTGGTCCTGGATCTACGTACGGCTATAAAATTACACAGAAATGTAGAATATTTAATTTCATATCCGTTGGTATAAATATAAGTGCGACTCCCCCGGCGGTTTGAGAAATAGACACTGCTAAATGTTGTCTAAAATTTTGTTACGCGTTAAGAAACTGTCAATTTCTCCGCTTTTTGTCGTGCACCGATAAAAGCAATCTGCTACGATTTTTTTAATCTGTCATCTTTACAGAAAGTGTGAGCGAAGAAAATACAGCCTGATATCTGAACGACATAAGTGTATATGAATTGGGTTTATGTGCTAATGCATAACGTTAGACGCTCAACATTAAAAATGACTCGCAATAAGTGTCAAAAATGGATTTTCTTCTATGACGTCAACTGACGACAGAGAGGTCATACACGTATAAAAGATAAGGGGGCATAACTGAGTTATGCTTAACACTAGGTCAATGTTACTCAGATCACTTGGAGAAAAGTTGTTGTGGATACTTACGCTATATTTTCGTTATGTTGTGTTCACGGTTAACCAACCTATTCCATTACAAAGTTCCCCAATGTGAGCGGATACGTTTTGGTAGTTTCACAATTTATAAGAAAAGATGTCAATGTACTACTTGAGAAAGCAGAATAGCGATTTGGATGGCCCTATCCGATATGTAAGTTAGTTCTTAGATTCCCATATTCTCCTGTTTGTGTAGATGTATATTGACTAATTTTGCATCATTATTAACGGAGTACTAGCCATATCTTCAAATGTACTGAAATTACTGATAATAATACAACATTTTAGTTGACGTCATGGCTTGTTATATGCATTTTGCGACGTCTGAAAAAGACGACATTGGTTTGCTGATTAGTATATATCTTACCTAAATTCCATTAATTGTATGAAAGGTCTCGGCTTCTATGTCTGAATTTAACACTCTTTAGACCAAACATAAAATGAATGATTTTACCAATTAAATAGTGTCCTGAATATATCAACAATTAGACGGTTTGACTGCGTATCTTATTGGGAGCAACACGCGCACCTGTTTGGCATCAATTTAACGTAAATGAAAAATAATATTTCACAACACCCAAATATTTTGCAGTTATGGCTACGTGTGCCAATTTCTTATGTAAATATTATTCAAACAATCAAAAACTTTCAAAGAATAAAAAACGCCTACCCTATATCCAGGTATAATATGGTATTGAACAAGGCTAAATGTATATACTGAAAATAGTTTGATGAAAAAATATCTGAACGATACGCAAAGTATACATCATAATACTGAAAGTGTAATCGGAAGGATAGGGCGATTGTGTTTACACTTGTTCAACCGACCTTCACCTCAAAGAAATTGTCTAACATGTACAACAATGTTGACGTATGACGTCACTACCACCGACCGATTACTTATAAAATGGCGGCCACGCTGACAAGGGTACACAGGATTTTGCGAGGACCCTTCCCTTGATTCAGGGATCGTTTGTACATAAATATGAGATGTAAGTAATCAGAATGATTCTGACTATATGTGTATTGTTATATGTATTATCATTTTCATTGTAAGTAAGAGAAGAAGCCAGAAATGCTGATAAAAAACCTTTGTCGTTCTGCGTCAGTCATGGCGTCACGCTGCACGGACACTTCGACAATTTCTTATGAAATATCAAATGATTGCATTGCTTCTTTTTTTAATTTCCCATTTCTTGCTACGATACTCTTTCCATGCATATTCTAAAGCTATTGAGCCATTGCAAGCAATGAATAGACGGCTGCATGTCGGAAAATTTCAGAAAATGCTACGTAGTATAAAATCGGAATTTTTCTTTCTTTACAAGCGCAGCCTTTCGAGCACAGCGTATTGACACTCAATATCTTTCGTTTCATTTTATCCAGACAGTTGATATTGGTGACAAAGACCATTAGTAATTTGATTCTAAAATGTATGGGGAATTCAGTGATGCATTTGTCGCAGGTAAATGTGATATACACGTGATGTAATTGGCGTCTCATTACCGTCCTCCGCGAAACTTGATTTTGTAAACACTATCCAATATGACGGAAAGCGCACTTCGGCGTTCGTGTTTACAAGTGTATTTTCAGAATTACCATTAGTGATTTCATGAAAACCTGATATCAGTGATCATTAATATGCTATTTTTGAAATTCAATACATCTGAGTAGTAATTATCCGATTTGAACATTTGAAAACATACACCAAATAACGCTGTGAATCGTGATTTCGTAATGTGTCAAATATGGCGACATTTATGGTGAAGCCCATTTTGAAAGTCCATGTTATTTCTCCATCAGGATCCATCGTTAAAGTTGGGTTTTCTCGGTTTTCTTTGGCTTTCCGTGATTACGGCTGCAAGGGATGTACCGCGAAGTTGTTTCGCGCCTTTTACCGGTGGTTTAAAAACGTTCGAAAATCTAAAAATAGCACACCACGCCTTGACGTAAATCCGTTAAGCCGGGCGTAGTAACGCCTAGGCTTAACCGACGTTGTGCATGACGTGTAAGAGGAGGGCGCTGCTAAGCCCGACGTAGTGTGTTACGCCTGACGTTAGCTACGCCTAACATGTGCATACGGCCACAGGCGCGTAGCAAGCCACTTTTTTTCGTGTAAGCCCGATAGGTTGCAAAACTTTATGTTTAGATAGTTTTTTGGGCTTGCCCAACCTTTTAAGCAACAATCATGTGTAAGCCCGGGCTTTTTTACAATGGTAGCCACGCCCCCGGTCACCTTTTTACAACAAGCACGGTTTGCTGCATGAAGATCATTTCGAACCCCGATCTTCATGAGTCTTATCATGCACGCAGGTAGGAGGTGTCGTTTGAGTCCACTGTCTTGCATGGTTGGCTGGTAACTGGTGATCTATTAGCTCGTTTTAGTGAGTGATTGAGTTTAGTTTTACACCGCAATCAGCATATTCCAGCTATATGTCAGCGGTCTGTAAATAATCGAGTCTGGACCAGACAATCCAGTGAACAACAGCATGAGCATCGATCTACGCAATTGGGAATTGATTGCATATGTCAACCAAGTCAGCGAGCCTGAGCCCCCCGATCCCGTTAGTCGCCTCTAACGACATGCCTGGATTACTGATTATCAACTCTAACCCAGATCTTCACGCGTCGACGCGTTTTATGATCATTGTTTACGTATTGTCTTCTCACAACCTAGTTTTGATTAAAGTTCTCTTACATGTAGTTGTTTTACTGTCCATTGTTGACAGGCTGTTTATAGCCAAAATGTAGTTAATTATAATGTATAACGTCTTCAACATTAACTTCATCACGCACACACGCACACGCACGCACACACGCACGCACGCGCACACACACACACATCTTCATACACGCTCATTCACACCCACAGCCATAGTATGGCAAGCCTTAAGGACAGAAATCACAGCGAACTTTAACGCCTCAGACAAAGTATTGAAATGAAAATGTTATTCAGTTCACCACCTACTCATGTCAAAACAAATATTCCTCATTATATGAACATGCATATGGAATTGCAGCGCCTGGGGCAACTTGTCCTCCTGCGCCCCTGAAAAAATTGAGAAAAACAGAAAAGTGACATTTGAAAGAAAATTCAAATTAAATAACAATGAGCACCTGCTTCGGATCCTGGCGATCGTGACCTTCCGACTGACTGACTGAGTTTGGTTTTACGCCGCTTTTAGCAATATTCCAGCAACATCACGGCGGGGGATACCAGAAATGGGCTTCACACATTGTACCCATGTGGGGATTGGAACCCGGGTCTATGGCGTGACGAGCCAACGCTTTAATCACTAGGCTACCCCACCGCCCCTTGACCTTCCGAAGTAAATGCTGGAATCAATTAACGTAAACATTTAGAAATATACTTTTATTGTCACCTTGTCAACCTATAGTGTCTCGCCATCGTATGTCATGTGAATACGTACAATATATGACATACCAACTACTATGGGAATACCTTTTCTTAAAATTAATGAGCGCATTTCGAGTAAAATATATGTTATTTCATTATGTTTTATAAGGCTATCATGGCCAGCGAAACGTAGACGGGTTTTTTGTTTTGTTTGTTTGTTCGTTTGTTTGTTCGTTTGTTTCTTGATGCACTCAACTCTCCAGTAATTAATACGAAAGCGATCTTTGAATCTGTATGGAGCAGACAATACAGTGATTGACATCATGAGCATCGAACATGCGGTGTCAACCATCATCGAAATCTACGAACCTGACCTCTCGATCCTGCCCCTTAACAAACAAGCATGGGTTGTTGGAGATCAATTCTAACCCCGATCTTCACTGGTAAGGAGAGGAGACTGACAATCAGAACATAGATTGTGGTAGATGAAAGGAGAAGGTAAATATGCTGGTTTTCGAACTTCCAGCACTGTAATTGCAATGTCATGGCGGCAGACATCTGGAATTGGCTTTACAATTTTTACAAGTAGGGAAACAAACCCATGTCCTGACGAGCGAACGCTTTAACGACTTAGCCATCACACCTGTGAAGACCTGTGAAGTTCCGGGTTTTAACTTGTAAGTGTGTGGGTTGCTTCTGACAGTAATGCTCCAATCGGGAGGCAATCCAGCATGACTGACTGAGTTTGGTTTTACGCCGCTTTTAGCAATATTCCAGCAACATCACGACGGGGGACACCAGAAATGGGCTTCACACATTGTACCCATGTGGGGATTCGAACCCGGGTCTTCGGCGTGACGAGCCAACGCTTTAACCACTAGGCTACCCCACCGCCCCAATCCAGCATGAGGAGACACAAGGATGAACTGATGCCGTTTTCCCTTCGCGATGGGATCAAACCCAGTCCGCAGTCAGCTCTATTCCAGCAATATGGCGGCGGTCTATAAATAGTCGAGTCTGGTCAAGAAAATCCAACATCGATGGATTGTCGTTTAACGTCGCCCTCAGCAGTAGTCCAGCCATGCGACGGCGGTCTGTACATACTGGATACTAAACAATCCCGTGACTGATATTATGAGCGACTATCCATGTCGTCAGGATGCCTTGAAACGCTTCAGCTAATTCGCCGAGCTGACAACCCGGTTCAATAGGTAGCCCTGTACGAGTTTAGTTTGCAGGTGATGTTTTCTGATTGTGAGATCACTCAGCAGTATGCCAGCTATATGGCGGCGGTCTGTAAACGATCCAGTCTGGACCAGACAATCCAGTGATCAAGAGCATGAGCATCGATCTACGCAATCGGGATACGATGACATGTGTCAACCAAGTCAGCGAGCCAGATCACCCGATCCCGTTAATCTCCTTTTGGGGTAGCCTAATGGTTAAAGCGTTGGCTCGTCACGCCGAAGACCTGGGTTCGAATCCCCACATGGACACAATGCGTGAAGCCCATTTCTGGTGTCCCCCGCCGTGATGTTGCTGGAATATTGCTAAAAGCGGCGTAAAACTAGACTCAGTCAGTCAGTCAGTCCTCTTACGACAAACATGGTCTGCTGAAGAGAATTCTAACCCGGATCTTCACGGGTAGACGAACAAGTGATTTGATGGAGAATATATGTATGCGCTAGTTGATAGTTCTAGCTAGCTTCAAGTAAGATACATCCAAACTCAATATTGTGTTTGTTCGTTTAACGATTGCCTAAATAACACAAAGACAGTTTCGCCCCTAATTATATAAATCACAGAGTCAGACGGCGACATGCACCAGGTGCAGACCTTCCTTCTTTATAACGCTAATCGCCCTCTTTATACCGCTTTGCTCGCCATAAATGTAACCTCCAAACTACTTTATAAAAACAAATTTTGAAACAACTGTTGCAGAATGCAGTATAATGATTCCGTTGTCTCATAAATTCCTGTTGATAATCATAATAATCCAAACACCACAAAACCTGTGCTGCATTTTATTTTGATCTGTAAAACATAACATGATATAAAAGACATATATCAAAATACTCCAGGTACACACGAATCCATAAACCCTGAAACGTGACACCATAGATACCACAATAAATATGTCGAAGCTCTTTGAGAACCTGATAATTACATAATTATGAGAAAAACGACGAGACGATGATGTAGATTAGCTACGGCATGTCTGCTCCGCAACAGCAATCACCGACATCCTCGTCGACGGCACCACTCCAGCATCAGCCGGAGGCTATCCATCGTACGTAATTCGCCTATATAAGCTTTAACGCAGAACGCAGGCCACAGCCTTCGAGGAGCATGGCGTGATAAAACAATCACATTCTATAGGTCGAGCTGTGCGTACTTTGGTAACATGTGAAATTTAGACCCGATGTCTACAGCTTTATCTTATTAATATGCTCTTGCGTCGATGTCGCCGGCGATGTTTGTAGACGACAGGGATATGAACGTGGAAAACATGCCGATAATGGTTGAGGTATTGATTCATTTGCGCAAACAGTTCACAAACTCATCTAAAAAGGTTTTGAATGATCAAAGTTGATCTTATTTCATTTTTTTCATTTTTGGCAGTTATTTCGCTTTCAATAGGTTTCAGACGATAAAGTGCTCTGAGGTCATCGGTGGTTATTGTCGTGTATTATATTATGAATATATAATCGACGTGGTAAACTGACCGAGAGAATATTCAACGGGCGTTAAATTCCCAACGAGGTCCATGGAACGTTGAGTCCCTGTATGGAGGCACCAGTTGGGGACACCAGCGTCTCCTCTTGTAATTGAAACCTCTTTAAACCAGTGATTGAGCTAAGTTTTACGCCACTTTTAGCTGTATTCCAGCAAGATCACGTCCAGGGACACCAGAAAGGGGGATCACGCATTGTACCCACGTGGGGAATCGAACCCGGGTCTTCGGCGTGGCGAGCGAAGGCTTTAACCACTGGGCCACATCGCCCCTCCTTAAACCAGATTCCATTAATACGGAACCTCTGCCTTCGGATGATTATTGATTTTGGGGGAGGTGAGCATGCGTACCCATGCCTCGTTACTCCAGAAATGTGTTTAACCAGGATAAATTACATGGAAAAGTACTGTCTGGATTAACGGGGGCTCACTGTAACTAAATTACATTATACTTAAACTTATTATAATTTTGAAATATGATAAAAATACCCGACGATCCGGGTTAGAATTTATCTTCATCAACCCATGCTTGTCGTAAGAGGCGACTAACGGGATCGGGTGGTCAGGCTGGGTGTCTTGGTTGACACATGTCATTGTATCCCAGTTGCGTAGATAGATGCTCATGCTGTTGATCACTGGTCTGGTCCAGACTCGATTATTTACAGACCGCCGCCATATAGCTGGAATATTGCCGAGTGCGGCGTAAAACTAAACTCACTCACACTCTCAATAAACCCCACATGATATTGGTCTGTATTTATCTATGTCTATTATGAAATCTTTCCGAAGCAAAGCGATTCGATCCACATCATGCATCAAATTTAAAAACTGATACCAAACGATCCAAAATTTAGTATTGCTGGTTGAGACTGTGGATGACCAACATATAAAAAGTACGGATCGCTTAATATTGGGTTTCGGTAAATCAAATTGAAACTCTTCTCCCCCCAAGTCATATATTGGGATTCCTCCCACGCTCTGTACTGAGTATCGTCACTGAAGCCAGAGATTCGCATTAATGTTGTCATTGTACTAAAACGAGAGATACACAACTCCGTTTTTAATGTACAGCTAATTTCACTTTAGACTTTGCAACGATATATTTAATTTGGAAACGAAGGCGTGCTAAATGTAACATTTGAAACCTGCGGGGCTTCCGGTTCCAGATCCAATATAGCGTGATTAAATCTACAGGTGTCCCATCTCTACAATTACAAAACAACAGAACATGCCAAATGGGTCGCCCTAACTGAATTATGTGGTTATACATATCGAATAAGGAGAGAAAGGGAGTTTGTGTGGGAGAGACACTAACAGAGGGGGAGAGAAAGAGTGAGTTTTGTTTTACGCCGCTTTTAGCAATATTCCAGCAATATCACGACGGGGACACCAGAAACGGGCTTCACACATTGTACCCATGTGGGGAATCGAACCCGGCTCTTCGGCGTAACGAGCGAACGCTTTAACTACAAGGCTACAACACCGCCCCGAGAGAAAAAGGAGTGTGTGTGTGTGTGAGAGAGAGAGAGAGAGAGAGAGAGAGAGAGAGAGAGAGAGAGAAAGGGGGAGGGAGAGAGAGGGGAGGAGGGAGGAATGAGAGAGGGGAGGAAGGAAGGGAGAGGAGGGAGGGAGGAAGGAGGAGGAAGGTAGGGAGAGGGAGGGAGGAAGGAGAGAGGGGGAGGAAGGAAGGGAGAGGGAGGGAGGAAGGAAGGGAGAGAGGGGGAGGAAGAGAGAAGGGGAGGGAGGAAGGGAGAGAGAGAGAGCGAGAAAATACTCATGTCGAGAATCGAACATTCTTGTTGAACGTTATGGATCCGCTATGCCTCGCCAGCCACTCCAAATATTACTTGTTTTAAGAGACTGTTGAGTGATAGATACAAGATTGAGAAAACAAGATGTTTCTCTAAAAGTGAAAACATTAAATTCTATCAAAAATGGATGTTGTATCATGCTCTTGTCGACCAGTAGTACATTCCCAGCCATCGGTATAACGCCAAATTAAACTTCTCGACCCACTCTATATCACAGTACATAACATCAAAGTGTCATTTCATCCATCATGCGCCAGTCATATTTTCCTTATATACTATATACTTCATGTTATTTGCTACCTATTCTGTCAGTGTGAAAGGGTGAGTGAATGCAATGTGCTTGTCTAATGTCTTAAAAAACAAAACAGAAGCCTGTTGCTTCAATCTCCTCCCCCTTCAATTGGGTTTCTGCTTCCCTGGGCTGCAGTCCCAATTTGTAACAGGGGTTTCTAAAATAGAAAGATAATTTTAAAAAAATTAATATCGAAACCTTTTGTACATACCTGCCATCTTTGTATCATCGATGGTGGTTTAGGGAATAAACATGATTGCATGATTGTTGGTATTTAAGCAGGAACAGGTTGTCTCCCAGAAAATCCATTAACCATTAATAATGTCATCTGTGTGCTAGGAAATCACAAAAGAACTTTCTCGGTGTCGCGTCCCAGCTGTAATCAAATTGGTAAGGAAATATTAACATACGAACTACACCTAGACATGCTAACAGAAGGTAGACGGCTTCGCAGACAGCAGGATACTGACCAATGTAGATTTGATATACCCTGTGACATGTTACAAATATTCTCCTATACTGAGCAATAACACAATACATCATGTGATGGGTCACATTAAGTGAAAAAATATCGAATGTGAGACCAGCATAAAACTTTGCATCAATTGCAACTTGTGTGTAATGCTGAATAAAATACGTCAGCCATCATTAATACTTTGAGGGGCATTAATGCGTAGTGAGGTCTGGGCAACCAATTTTATATCCCCTAAACATTCACGATACCTGACTTTCAAGAACATACGCTAACCACCTGAAAATGAAGATGGCTGCCACACTCCAAACCTTTTTGTGTTTTAACTTCATTGGACTAAGTCATGTTACCGCGTTAACATTCTACGTTAATGTTTTCATAAATGACTCTCATTCTACGGCGAGGAATTTTCTGTACCAGTTATGGGATATATTAAGTGCAATACTTGAATTCCATACTGAACGCACCAAAGAAATGACACGATCTTTCTATGCAGGCTACCGCTGAAACAAGCAGGAAATGGGTATTTTATGGTGGGGTATTTGATACGGGTATCACGGGTGTGTTTTTTACCTCAACTTAGCAGTGTTTCGGCAGCTTCTTTCAGCCTAGTTTTGTTCGTAACCTCTTGGGGGCGGTGGGGTAGCCTAGTGGTTAAAGCTGCCCCACCTAAAGGCCCAGGTTCGATTTCCCACATGGGTATAATTTGTGGTGTCCCCCACCGTGATATTGCTGGAATATTGCTAAAAGCGGCGTAAAACTAAACTCACCCACTCGCTCGTAATCTTTTGGTCAAATACAATTTTCGTAATCTATTGGTCAAATACAGTTTGCAAATTCTAATGGAGACATATACTGTCGACGAAAAATATGATGTTCGATTTCACGCTATGCACACGCGCCCTTTACTTTTAGTTATATTTGACTAAAGCTTATATAATAATGTTAAAAACAAGTATTTGCAAAAAGCACTGAAAACGTGCGTCGGTGAAATAATGCTGGTTTCGGAATCTGAACCTATGCAAAAACAAGACTTGCTTCATATCGAGTTGTAGCTTCAGAGCCAGTGCTTTGCGGGGTTGTATGTTCCAGAGACTGTGAGACTGACCCTTCATCTATTGTAATCTTGATGTTTAGTGTAAGCACCGTGCAGCGATCCCTGTTTCTCTGTGCAGGATGCGCTCTTTTCATACACAGGCTTTATCTTGGTAGCCTTTGCGCAGTGTCACGTTTTTGCTGTGTGGAAACAAATGAGTTAAATTCTTAGATAAGAAATTAAAATACGACATTATTGACTACGGAAGTAATATATGTGATGCTTCTTCTGCAAATGCATATGCATATTTACAGAGACATATTTTTCAATTATAACATACTTTGCAAAGTAAAGACTTTGTGGAGAGATGTAAGGTCAAATCAACCATCAGAGGATACCGACTGAAATAATAATAATGATAATAAGGCCAATTATATAACGCTAAACTCCACCCCGTACGGGCATACAATATGATGGACATTATTACCCCGGTTAACCCAAGCCTGTGAGGCGCTAATAGGCATATGACTTATCCCACCGGGTACCCATTTTCCTCTGGGTGAACAGAGGCATGTTTTAACAAACTCACTTGCGGTGAGACCACATGCGTTACGTGTGCTTCGTTGTGGGGCAGGAAAGAAGTCCTGGAAACTCTCAGGAGACAAGGTGCCAAACACGGTCACCAATCCAAGGACTCCCCGCGCCCTGCGTTGTGACCTGAGCTCTATGCGCAAAACTACACACCACCATTATTAATCAGAGTATATACTGAAGATAAAATAGCTTCGTATTAATCACAATATTCTCATAAAACACGGTTGCCCGCTCCACAGACCACCATACAGGACAGCCCGCCATTGTGAAACATTTGTCAGGATAATCGTTTAAGGATTTCCTTTCACAAATTATAAACTGGAGAGGACAAAAAATGTCTACAAGAGCTTGAGTTGGCACATACGGTTGAAACGGTACAGCGTAAAAATTTACATTAGCGACGAGTTTGGATCGTCCATGGCTCCAAGCTTTCCTACCTCGTTTGTCTGTCCGTTGGGCGAGCGTCAGAATAATCGAAACTAGCCCAGCTACGCAGTTCTCTATTCGCAAATGTCACAAGGTGAACTCCGACTGGATTCTTGATTTTTTCGCCCTCTAGTAATTTCTTCCTGAGGCGAGGTAATTTTTTACCGTTCTGTGACGTCACCGCGCGAGACCCAGGGCAGTTTCCATTTGCAGACACCATCAGAGTTAAGAGAGGCTAAATGTTGAGATTCCATACAACGGCAAGACAATTTAATAATCAGCTTCACCAAGGATCACGATCTGGGCGGACGTGGATGGTCATGAAGAAAAATCGCAACAACGTGACGCAAATCAAAGACTTTAAAAATGAAAAGAACTGCAATCTAATTTTAAAGGTTAATTTAAGAGAAAACATTTTAAAATGTTGTGAAAATGTCGCGAAGAGATCGCGGAACCGTGCAGGCGTTGTGATTTAAAAATCGTGAACGTTAAGTAAAGATGACGAAACATTTGTCGTAGACGTTGGTGTTTGTTGTTTCTCGCTAAAATGTCAGCTGTGTTCATAATTGATTGGTTGGTTGATTGGTTGGTTGGTTGTTTAACGTCGCACTCAACAGTATTCCAGCTATATGGCGGCGGTTTGTAAATAATCGTGTCTGGACCAGACAATCAAGTCATCAACAGTATGAGCATCGATATACGCAACTGGGATACGATGACATGTGTCAGCCAAGTCAGCGAGCCTGACCACCCGATCCTGTTTGTCGCAGCATGGGTTGCTGAAGATCAATTCTAACCCGGATCTTCACGGGTCCAACTATATGAAGGCTGTCTGTTAATGTTTTTGTGTTAATGTTAAAGTTGTCTTAGACGGCGATCTGTGATTAACCAAGTCTGGAACAAACAATCCAGTGACCGACATCATGAACACAGAACTAAGCAACTGAAACACAATGACATGTCAGCGAGCCTGACACCCGATCCCGTTAGTCGCCTCTGATGACAAGCATGGGTTGCTGAAGACCAATTCTAACCCGGATCTTCTCGGGTCTAGCTGTACATGATGGAATCTGGACAAGTGATTGATACCATCAGGAAAATACGACGATATGCAATCAACACAATCACACACCTGATCCATTAAGCAACTCATACAACGCGCATACCTTGACGGGGATCAACCAGTCCAGACTCACCACTCGGACGTTTATGTTATAATTATATACTTCCCATCAAACGTTTAGACTCACTAGTGTAAATATAACCACTTACTTCAGGCAACTGTTCTAAACTAAATTTTGCAAAATATTCCATATAAAGGTACTGTTTACACATGAACTGATGTATTGTAAAACAAATTCGTAACGTTGAAAGGATTATTGTCATAATAGTTCCATAAATGATAAAACTCAGTGAATATTGGCGAATTCTTAACAAAACTTTACACCAAAACGTAGCTGTTCACATGCACGATATTTGCACATGTTTTTCAGCAATTTGATGCATGATCCTCGTGCAATTCATCTGTGGAGAAATCAATCTTATATACATAACATATAGCAAGTGTTTAAGTGAGTCTAAACTTTTGATGGGAAGTATATATTGCGATTGAACCCGTGAAGATCCGGGATAGAACTGGAATGAATAACATTCGCTGAACCACTTTCTCATTGACTCTATCAGACGCTGAATTTGACGTTAATGTATTGCGTTCCATGTTTGATAGAAGACCTGTTCCAATACATGAATATTTTATACTTGGGATCTCTGTGGAGTATTCTGCGAACTATAATGCCCCAAACAGAGAGTGAGTTTAGTTTTACGCCGCTTTTAGCAATATTCCAGCAATATCACGGCGCGGGACACCAGAAATGGGCTTCACACATTGTACCCATGTGGGGAATCGAACCCGGGCTAACAGTGTGGCGAGCGTATGCTATAACCACTAGGCTACCCCACCGCCCTTTGAGTCCTGGCTGCCCAAAGGTAGAGTTACGACCCCCTCCTGACGTAAGGAATCACTAACGGCACTTGTACGATGTGATCTAGCATTGTCATCCATGTTGACTGGCCTTGTGCTCAGAGGATGGTTATCGAAATGTGGTACAACAACCCCGTCTAGGATGTCGGTAATGTACCGTTGTCTATTCAGAATTTGTATGATCATCACAAGGTCATGTATAGACTTATATGAGAGGCACCCCACACCAGCAATGAACCCCCGCCAAACGGCACTTGTTCCTATGACAACCAGCATCTCTTGAAATAGCCCTCAATGACATGCCAGCAATCTGCATACCAATAACTTGCCTTCTTTGAACAGGTACCAAATGAGGAGGCCCCATATTGCCTATCAACAACGAAATCGGATGTATAAACAATTATATTTGATATCTGCTAAATGATGGGTACATATACTGGGCGTGTTGTTCGCCCTTGATTATTGCACGGGCATGTCTTAAGTCAAAGTGTGATGCGCCTGAAGGGTCAAAATAATTCCGTTGTGTAAATTCAGTGTTTCTGCAGTGCCAAACACGCGCTCCGGCATCGGGCATGAACCATATAGAAATCGACTTTTGTTCATGTACCCATCCCCATGGTCTCAAATTCGAGCTTGACACCAATCTATTCGTGCTGCTTTATGCTCTAGGGATGCCAACGGACGTATGACAGGGGAGTTTGGAGGGTTCCGTTGAACAGACGTTGATGTTGAAGCCACTGTTTTTATCACGCCACTTGACACAAACGGATGAAGTCTTGTGATTCTGAGAAGGGCTTTATCCTGCCTCGGAGTTATCACTCGTGGTCGACCTTAACGCTGACGGCCCTTAACGTCATTAGTTAGGCGATGTTTGCTGGCCGATCAACTGACAGTCGATGGATGTCAACACCTCTTGCAACAGCCCTCAACGACATGCCAGCATCCTGCATACCAATAACTTGCCATTTTCAGCAGCTGTCAGTAGAGGAAGCCGCATATTTGCTTCTCAACAACGAAATGAATTGATTTTCAAAGTTATCGAGCTGCAAGACCAGTTTACTGAAACTTTAGATTTGGTTAATGACGGGAACACGTATTGCACGTGATGTTCACTTGTGATCGTAGCACGTGCATATCTTATTTCAATGTATGGTGCTCCCGTAGGATCAAAATAATCCCACAACTACAATCATACTATGAATATAGAAGGCTACATGGGGTTACATTAAAATGTGTTGCGATACTTTTGTCCATGTGTATATATACGCCAGACTCTAATCCTTTTCTTCACTCGTCAGCAGTAAACGTCTGGATGAAGCTCAAAAACTTGTTTCCAATAGATACAAATGTACTGTATACTCAACATCTCAGTAACATAACACTAACACAAATGTCGACTATGAAATGAACGCCCAAAGGCTGTATTCATTTGATATGTTGATATGATAACCATCATCTTCGATCAAAGCCTACCCTCGACCTTTGCAAGCCTACACTTCATGGCTCAATTGAGACACCTCCGGAGTTGTTTCCCTTGTGAAACGTGACATCCAATCAGATCGCTGTTCTATTTTTTAATGGCTTTACAATGATGACTACGATTGCAGACGACTTGGTCGATCACATGAGAATAGACTTAAGATTCCATTCTGGACAGGCAAAGAAAATGACAGATTACCAAAATAAACATACTTATTACAGCCTCAATAGCAAAGGAGGCTTATGGACAACACAGTATCAAGTAACGATTCACATCATGGTAACCTGAAACGCTGACCATTGGTCGTCTAAAAATAGAACTCCACCTCTGCCACTGCCTTAAGCTCTAACTCGTTAGGGTTAGAAGAAAACCCAGAAAAGTTTCCACTCAGATGTATAAAAGTCATTGGGAGAGGTGCATGAGAACATTTACTTCATGAAAATATTTGTCTTAGAACTTCAAGAGAAAAAGTCCGTTTGTAAAACGTCTTCTGATTGGACTATTGACATGTGTCCTAGTTCTATCATAGTTTTGTACGGAAAGGTAGACTTGAAATAGATTGGGCGAAGGCTGGACTTTGATATGAGCTAGTCGACACTTGCCTCGGGAAGACGATTTTGACACTAGTAAATGAAATTCTAATAGCTTGTCGTGCTGGGAAATAAAAACTTCTTTTTTTTAAAATCTAATAGTTTGTTAAAGTTAAATATTAAAGTGTGTCATAATGATTTAACTTGTGTTTAAAACAACTGACAAGCTATAATTTCATAACAAGTTTTGAAAAAATGATCTAATTAACTTCAGCTCGTGATCAACTGTTCATGGTGTATTTTTGACTAGTTCTACAATATCAAGGCAAAGACAGTATTTCGATACATATAACAGGGATATAGCCAATATATACTTCCTTTCAAAGGTTTAGACTCACTAGTGTAAATATAGCCACTTACTTCAGGCAACTGTTCTAAATTAAATTTTGCAAAATATGCTTTTCAACAATTTGATGCATGGCCCTCGGGCAATTCATCTGCATACGAATTGCAGTTGGTCCCCCCAAGAGAAATAAATCATCGATGTTACCATATATATATTTTCAGTGATTCTGAACTTTTGTAGGGAAGTATATTTCAGGTACAATGTTCGCAGCTGTATCTTCAGTGAAGTCATTGACGTTTAACGCATGGGTTCCAGTGATGGGCGAACGGAAATTCACAATATAAATTGAAAGTTTAATTGATTAGGTAGCTTTTGTATGTAAATACTGTTGCTAATTATCAACGCATGTGCTGACGGTATTGATCCCGTTTTTTCTGAGCATCACATAGAAACCTTGACAGTTCCATATTATCATACTTTTGCCAACAATGTTTATGGGATTGTATCCCAGTGTCTAGACTAATGCTTAGCCTCTGAATATATATAATTTTGATAGTAACAAACAAGCCCATTTAAATTGAAAAGGAGCCCTAGAAGGACCAGAGATTCAGAACCTGGGGAAATCTATACTTGCTCTATTTACGGCTTTAGCACTGCAGAGAGGGCTTGGCAGTAGGGAAAATAATGTGGTTCAGGGACTGTGAGACAGACTACCCAGTGTCGTACAAATTCTTGTCTTGGCTGTCCAAAAATCCTCCACAGCTGCTATGACGTAATCGGCCGAGATGAAAAGGGTTCCGACTTAAGCTGTTCTTGATTGGGAACAGATGGAAGTCTAATGGAGTCAGATGAGGAGAATACGATGGATGCTGAAGCAGTTCAAAGCCACGCGCGTAGACTGTCGCCATGGTAATGATGACACGGATGCCATAACCTTTCAACTGATGAGACAGTCGTTGTCTTCTTTTGTTGTAATGATAATACTTCCATTGGTTTCATTGTTGTTTGCCTTGGTAAACCCAGACATCATCCTTTATTGCAAGAACCTGTCCGGGTCAGCTTCAGTCAGAGCTGCACCCGTTAACATCCGGATAGAATTGGTCTTCAGCAACCCATGCTTGTCGTAAGAGGGGACCAACAGGATCGGGTGGTCAGGTTCGCTGACTTGGTTGACCGCCCTGAAGACGGTCATTAGGGTTTTAGAAGAATACAAAAGTGCTAATATCAGCAAAAATCGACAAAAACGAGTGCACTTCGAATACCATAGAATGCCTAAATATCTCTGAACTATTAAAACGAGTACCATTTTAGACCTTTGAAATTTTAAAGTACATGACTACTTCACTTCGTCTTCACTCCGTCAGAGACTGCAGAGCGAAAGAGTGAGTGAGTGAGTGAGTTTAGTTTTACGCCGCTTTTAGCAATATTCCAGCAATATCACGGCGGGGGACACCAGAAATGGGTTTCACACATTGTACCCATGTGGGGAATCAAACCCGGATCTTCGGCGTGACGAGCGCACGTTCAGAGCGAAAGAAAGCGTATACTTAAAAATGGATTTCACCAGCAAGCACAAACGTCATGAAAATATTCAGCTGAAATCATTGCCGAGATACAGCATACCTAAAGGTGGTGGTGGTGGTGGTGGTGAAATGGGGTTTAAAGTCATTCTTGAGAATATTTCGCTCATATGACGACGTGCATGCGTGTGTATGTGTATGTGCGGCTGCTGGTACTAGCCCAGACTTAAGCTGGTTTTATAGTGCTAGCCCACTGAGATACCATGCCGCAGTGAAGCATAAATACCCCACTCAGACACATTATACTGACTCTTAGCCGACCAGTCCTTGTTGTACTCATTAATGCCGAGCGCCAGGCAGGGACCAACAAGTACCATATTTTAACGTCTTTTGGTATGACGCAGTCGGGGATCGAACCCGCGACCTTCCGCTCTAACCACTACACCACGGAGGCGGTCCAAACCTCTACACCACGGAGGCGGTCCAAACCTAAAGGTCTAATGGACAAATGTGATACCCGTTACGATGTCAAATCCGCCTTTAGATGAAAATTTCTTGTTTGATTGTAAATTCATCATCAAAACATTATATGTACTTTCTTTCACCAGGCATTTCAAATTGTTGCTGTAATGGCCAATCTGCGACGCACGCATCCGTCCCCTCCCCTCCCTGATCCCCACTCCCCTCACCCCACCCCTCCCTGATCCCACTCCCCTCAACCCATCCCAACCCGCAACAATCACCAATTGATTGCCAAGCTCACGAGTAGGATTATTTGGATCCCATACATAAACATAGTCCGTCAGATATTCGAGAAAACAGTTGTAAACACGCCGAATTCCTCTGACATCGGTAAATAGTTTTCCGCTTATCTCGAACAACGGAAAATGAATTAATACACATTTTGTAGTAAGACCTCGAGTAAAGGCCTGAGGTAAATGATGTTCTCCGTTACTCGTGAAAGCTGTATATTGTATGTCATCAAGACCTTTTCCTATAATCTAATAATCGCGCATGTTCTCTCCACATTCAGCTATCTGCACGAGACAAGGTTTAATGTCGCGTCAATAAACTTTTTATCAGATTAAATATTGCCCTCAGCGCACTCAAGAGCGCCATGATATTGTTTATTAAGCCTATCCAGACAACGCAGTCGATGACCTTGACCGACCTCATCTCCTGATGTATTTTCATGTTTTATCATATTTTTTTCAAAACTACATTTTTTTCAGCATGCCTTGACATTAACGCATCACCAAATTCAAGGTTGTTTTTACCTGTAATGAGTATTTGTTGTGATTTTAACACGTGTAGATGTGTACTATGTTGATGGTCACATGTCTACCAGAGCAACGCGCGGACGTCAGAGAAAAAACAGGTTGACAAACGTCAGCCAATCAATACAATCCGAGGTAGCAACAGTGCGGTAACGTTGTGGGTCCCAGCAAGTGATCAATTCGTATTCATTCGTCCGTGTAAACGCGAATGCATCACAGGGAGGTCTTGAATAGATATGATTACATCCATTTGATTCTAATCTGACCATTTTTCTTGCCGAGAACACAGATGCCAGAGATGGTACCTTCATGGGTGTCCCTCGTCTTTTCCTTAACAAATATCATCTATGACATCCTCCACTTAATGCGGCAAAAAATGTGGAACAAATTGCTTTGCAGATATTGAGTTCGACTATAACACCGAACAATACGTTTATAGTCATTACACGGACGCTCTATTTAGCGGAGTCAATTAAATTATCCCACCCTAGCCACACTAAGGGGTCTTGTTCCGTAATTTCAAGGCCACGGGCTTGGTGTGTATTGATTGAAACGAGGCGATATTTTTTTTCACTTTGCGGTGAATGTCCTCTAAAGCCTCCCTTTAACCAGATCGCTCTCAACAGGCATGATGTGGCTCTCTTCAGAGCTGATAGGATAACTTTTGAATCATTTCATTTCTGTAATAGTTGTCAGTATTATTGAAATATACGTCAGTGCTGAAATGAATTCAACACCGTTTCTGTAACCCAGTTTTAAACTGTGTCATATGGTATTGCTGTGACCTAGTAAACGGTGACGACAGTGTTGAAGGGAGGTTCTTTTACGTGTACATAATACGTGTGTAATTGCACGACCAATGTCGTCAACAGTAAACGGCAAATCTAAATATAGAATGTACACTCTAAACATAGTCCTTTCTGAAATCAACTAGTGTTATGCATAGCATTTGTGCAATTACATAGCTCACAAATATGCCGTTGTGATCAAGCTGGCTGTGCATTGTGAAGAAGTTGGTGTGCTTTTAAGCCGCTTTCTGCAATATTCCAGCAGTACCAGAGCCGATATTTGCGCAGTCATTGTACAATTGCATAACCAACAAATCCAATGTTAAAATGAAGCTGTTGTTTGTTATGAGTCTGTGGATACTTTCAGTCGTATTACAGTCAGTATTTGCACAGTGATTGTAATGTACGGAAACAATCTGATGTTATGGTAGAGCAGGTTGTGCACTGTGAGTTGGTGTTGCTGTTGTTAAACGGAATATTACAGTCGTACCGTTGCTGGCATTTTCACAGTATTTGTAAAATTACATAACCAACACTTTGATGTTACAGTGAAGCTTGCTGTGCATTGAGTAGGTGCAAGTATTTTAATAGGTTTTTCAGCAAGATTCTATTTCTTTAAGTGTCGGCACGTCTAAATGGGTACTTTAACCATTTCCACAACCTCCTTCGGAATTGAACTCGGAGAGCAGATGCTTTAACCACATACGCACCCATGCCCCTCAGTGCTGTGGAAATATCAACACCAGCTGGCTGGCTGGCTGGCTGACTGACTGGTTGGTTGGTTGGCTGGCTCCCCGATTGGCTGGCTGACTGGTTGGCTGGCTCCCTGGCTGGCTGGCTGACTGGTTGGTTGGTTTGTCGGTTGGTTGGTCGGTCGGTCGGTCGGTCGGTCGGTTGGTTGGCTTGCTGACTGGTTGGTTGGTCGGTCGGTCGGTCGGCTGGCTGACTGGTTGGTTGGTTGGTCGGTCGGTCGGTTGGTTGGTTGGCGGGTTGGTTGGTTAATGTAACGCCACACTCAGATTCCAACTATGTGAAGGTGCACTGTAAATAATCGAGTCTAAACCAGACAGTAAAATGATTCACATCATGAGCATCGATCAACTCTGCACCACGGTGAATGCCTAAATTATTCTTTAATGCAGAAGCGTAGCATGGAAAGACTATTTTCCAAACTCTAGACACAAATAAACGTGAAATACTGACACATTTAAACTTTTATGAAAGGCGTATCCGAGTTGAAATGTTCGCACTCGCCACGAAGAGGATTATGAAAGCATCAAATCTAATTTGCATAACCTTTGCACAAGGATGAGGGTTTGAGCACTTGCGTTTATGTACATAGGTACAACTGCCTCCGTGACAATCCTGAGTTAGGTTTATCCCGGTTTGACGTGACGCGTTACAGCCATAAAACTTTCAATGGTAAAAACGTAAGCAATTTAGCGTTCGATTTCACCCTTGGCCCTAAGGCGTTATCGAAATCAAACCGCAGCTGACATAGCGATATCACAATCAATACTGACATGTATTTTTGGAAAATTAAATCTGGCGGTGCAACTGAAGTGCTTCTATTTCTTTTGTTTCGGGGCTTTGAAAAAGATTCCATTGCGCTCTGACGATCAATTTTGGATTTTGGGATTTATTCAAAACTTAGACGAAAGGTCAGGCTTAAATCACTGTCATGTTGTTACCTTGCAGGGACGACTATACATCCGACGGATCGGCGTTTTTATGGGAAGGAAAATGAGGCAGTTTGGGCTGAGTCTGTATGGAATGAAGCAGATATGCCCGTAAATACAGGCGGATTCAGATATCAAATTGATGCAGTTATGGTTTTGCTGTTGGTATTACAAGAATACATGCTGAAGTAAAGGTTCTGTTTGGCAATGAATCATGCGTGGAATCTATGTCAGAGCATTCTAATGATCATGACAGTAAGGTCAGCTGGTTTCTTTTAAACGCCCGTCTTCCACGGTTTGACAGACGTTGCTGGATCTGCAGAGTTTTCTTTGATGAGTTGTGGAGTAATGACTGGAACACAGGGCAGGGGTGGGGTCGGGGTTAATGTGTTGTATCGGGGAGTGAAAGCAATGATGGCCACATGATAGCTTGGTTACACATGAAACCTCAGAGGACGATTTAATTATTGGATTCCACGCCAGTTCTGGACTGATGTAGTTACTGATGCTGTAGTGGACTGATGCTATAGTGGACTGATGCTCTAGTGAAGTGACGATGTAGTGGACTGATACTGTAATGGACTGATGCTGCAGTGGACTGATGCTGTAATGGACTGATGCTGTAGTGGACTGATGCTGTAATGGACTGATGCTGTAGTGGACTGATGCTGTAGTGGACTGATGCTGCAATGGACTGACGATGTAGTGGGCTGACGATGTAGTGGACTGACGATGTAGTGGACTGATGATGTAGTGGACTGATGCTGTAGTGGACTTATGCTGTAGTGGACTGATGCTGTAGTGGACTGATGCTGTAGTGGACTGATGCTGTAGTGGACTGATGCTGTAGTGGACTGATGCTGCAGTGGACTGATGCTGTAGTGGACTGATGCTGTAGTGGACTGACGATGTAGTGGACTGACGCTGTAGTGGACTGATGCTCTAGTGGACTGATGCTGTAGTGGACTGATGCTGCAGTGGACTGATGCTGTAGTGGACTGATGCTGTAGTGGACTGGACTGCTGTAGTGGACTGATGATGTAGTGGACTGATACTTTAGTGGACTGATGCTGTAGTGGACTGACGATGTAGTGGACTGATGCTGTAGTGGACTTATGCTGTAGTGGACTGATGCTGTAGTGGACTGATGCTGCAGTGGACTGATGCTCTAGTGGACTGATGCTGTAGTGGACTGATGCTGCAGTGGACTGATGCTCTAGTGGACTGACGATGTAGTGGACTGATGCTGCAGTGGACTTATGCTATAGTGGACTTATGCTGCAGTGGACTGATGCTGTAGTGGACTGATGCTGTAGTGGACTGATGCTGTAGTAGACTGATGCTGTAGTGGACTGATGCTGTAGTGGACTGATGTTGCAGTGGACTGATGCTGTAGTGGACTGATACTTTAGTGGACTGATGCTGTAGTGGACTGACGATGTAGTGGACTTATGCTGTAGTGGACTGACGATGTAGTGGACTGATGCTGCAGTGGACTGATGCTGTAGTGGACTGATACTTTAGTGGACTGACGATGTAGTGGACTGATGCTTTAGTGGACTGACGATGTAGTGGACTGATGCTGCAGTGGACTGATGCTGTAGTGGACTGATACTTTAGTGGACTGACGATGTAGTGGACTGACGATGTAGTGGACTGATGCTGTTGTGATTCTGCAGTGGACTGATACTTTAGTGGACTGACGATGTATTGGACTGATGCTGTAGTGGACTGATGCTGCAGTGGACTGATGCTGTAGTGGACTGATACTTTAGTGGACTGACGATGTAGTGGACTGATGCTGTAGTGGACTGATGCTGTTGTGATTCTGCAGTGGACTGATACTTTAGTGGACTGACGATGTAGTGGACTGATGCTGTAGTGGACTGATGCTGTAGTGGACTGATGCTGTAGTGGACTGATGCTTTAGTGGACTGACGATGTATTGGACTGATGCTGTAGTGGACTGATGCTGTTGTGATTCTGTAGTGGACTGATACTTTAGTGGACTGACGATGTATTGGACTGATGCTGTAGTGGACTGATGCTGTTGTGATTCTGCAGTGGACTGATGCTTTAGTGGACTGACGATGTATTGACTGACTGATGCTGAGTGGACTGATGCTTTAGTGGACTGACGATGTAGTGGACTGATGCTAGTAGTGGACTGACGATGTATTGGACTGATGCTGTAGTGGACTGATGCTGTTGTGACTGTAGTGGACTGATACTTTAGTAGTGGACTGACTGATGATGTATTGTACTGATGGACTGATGATGTAGTGGACTGATGACGATGTAGTGGACTGATGCTGTTGTGATTCTGCAGTGGACTGATACTTTAGTGACTGATGCTGAGTGGACTGATGCTAGTGGACTGATGCTGTAGTGACTGACTGATGCTGTAGTGGACTGATGTAGTGGACTGATGCTGTAGTGGACTGATACTGATTAGTGGACTGATACTTTAGTGGACTGATGATGTAGTGGACTGATGCTGTAGTGTGATTCTGCAGTGGACTGACTGATACTACTTTAGTTAGTGGACTGACGATTCTGTAGTGGACTGATGCTGTAGTGGACTGTTGTGATTCTGCAGTGGACTGATGCTGTAGTGGTGGACTGATACTTTAGTGGACTGACGATGTAGTGGACTGATGATGTAGTGGACTGATGCTGTTGTGATTCTGATGGACTGATACTTTAGTGGACTGATGACTGTAGTGGACTGATGCTGTAGTGGACTGATGCTGTACTGATGCTGCAGTGGACTGATGCTGTGTTAGATACTTTGTGGACTGACGATGTAGTGGACTGATGCTGTAGTGGACTGATGCTGTTGTGATTCTGCAGTGGACTGATACTTTAGATTCTGTAATGGGACGATGTAGTGGACTGATGCTGTGTAGTGGACTGATGCTGTTAGTGGACTGATGCTGTAGTGGACTGATGCTTTAGTGGACTGATGATGCTGTTGGACTGATGCTGTTGTGATTCTGCAGGACTGATACTTTAGTGGACTGACGATGTATTGGACTGATGCTGTAGTGGACTGATGCTGATGTGGACTAATGCTGTAGTGGACTGATACTTTAGTGGACTGACGATGTATTGGACTGATGCTGTTGTGATTCCGCCGTGGACTGATACTTTAGTGGACTGACGATGTAGTGGACTGATGCTTTAGTGGACTGACGATGTATTGGACTGATGCTGCAGTGGACTGATGCTGTTGTGATTCTGCAGTGGACTGATCCTGTAGTGGATTGATGCTGTAGTGGACTGATGCTGTAGTGGACTGATGCTGTAGTATGCTGAGTCTGCAGTGGACTGGTGAATAGAGACAGAAAGGCAAGGCATGGAGTTTTAGAACAGATCTTGAGCTGCGGAACGAGGTTTTACCACCGTATTTTCTCTTCCTTTACAGTCGCCATGTTGAAACACAGAATCACACTCCAGTGTCCTTTGATACAAAATATTGCCAAACATTTATATCTCCTGGGCAAAGGCCAGAGGTTTAAGTTCTTATTGAATCATGTGTATATATTTGATATCAAAAGACACGTGATTGAGATTGTTTTGTTTTCATCCAATATCGTTATTCCATTTTTAATGGTTTGTAAATATAGAATACTACACGGTGTCTAACGAACGCACGCAAGTAGATACGTTCGAGACAACTATTTCTGTGATAAATTGTATCTGACGGACACGACTGCAGTAATCTGTTTCTTACACACCGTAAGTTCGTACCATTTTAGTATCGGAACGAGACGAAGTTGTCCATTCTCTTGATCTGAGTGGCGCATTAATACATAACACAACGGTCACGAGTGACGTCATCCGGCTGATCCCAACGCATGCCTTGCGTGACCTTCCACAAAATGTTTCCGCTATATCTGTGGATTGTCAAGGCGACGGGGATAATGCAAACTAGACAAGGCATAATAACATTTACAAAATACTAAAAAACGCCGTATTTGACACACTCGTTGGTGAAAAAATTATGAATGAAAATAGTCTGTCATACTTGAATTATAGGTCATAGCAGAGACCATATAATAATATATTATATGGTCTCTGGTCATAGGTCATCACCCAAGAGTACCCAATCATGGAAATAGAATTAAATCTCAAACAAATGTTTGACACCAGTAAATTCAAATGGATTTCTAAACCCAATTTAAGCTTAATTCCTGTAATAAGCTTTAGTGTTTGTGAAATGAGCATCTAACCAGGTTCACTGGGAGAGAGATTATTGATGTCAATTTATTGCGACGTCTTGGTAACCGTTGACGTCATAATCGCCGGCAAAGCATTGTGATGCAATATCTCCTTGACGATACCACTTGCTCTCCCCCAAGCAATATATCCTGTGGAAGCAAGTATTTTGGGATGACCCCCAGTTAAATTTAACATGTGTTCGTCTGTCATGAGTTCGATTCTCCGTATATGAATCTATATATGGTGACGTCACTTTTCACTCAAACAAAGGTCAATCTCTGGAGATTCGTATGTACTGGTTAAGTGTAGCGTAGACTTTGCACGCGTACACGTGTATTTGCGCGTGTGAGTGTAAGGTATTTATGAGAGCGTGCGTGTCTTTGTGTGTTCGATGATTTTTGGGTGTGTGTGTGTCTGTACAGTGTGCCTGTGTGCCTCGCTCTCTCTCTCTCTCTCTCTCTCTCTCTCTCTCTCTCTCTCTCTCTCTCTCTCTCTCTCTCTCTCTCTCTCTCCCTCTGTGTGTGTGTGTGTGTGTGTGTGTTTGCGTGTGTGTGTTTATGAGAGAGTGGGGGCAGGGAGGGAGGGCTTGTCAGGGACATGGACATACCACATGAAATGTTGATCTTGCACAAGAAGGCCCAATGAACAGGCAAAGGATAAAATCCATTAATCGACGACTTGACCTCAATCAAATTTTCCAAATATGTTTTCGACCCCTTCTCAAGAAACCTGTGACAGTCACCTGACCGCCGGCGTCACTACATCCAAGTGGCGACGTCAACCACTTGCCATGAACCACGACAGCAACTGGTCGCCTCACACAGACTTAACATATATGACAATCTTACAACGTACAGACCGTACATTCCATCCAGCCAAAGTGTGTAGATTAGCAACTGGATGTTGCTTAGTGTAGTGTATAGGATCTGTGTCAAGCGTGACGTCACGGTGAGTTATCAACACACTTGACACGGTATCACCCAAGGTGACAATGTCAACAAGATGGATAATGTTTATTTGACATACTTCAGGCTACCGACATTCCACATTTAGCACGGGCTGTTCCTAACTACACCCTCTGCAGCGACAGAGACACTGACAATCCGATATATAACATCATTCACGAGTGTATATTTTGTGTGTATGTTTGGGCTTGTGTGTGTGTCACAATGTGTGGGTGTATCACCGACTGTGTGCTCGTGTGTATGCGTATGCATGTGCGTGTGTGTGTGTTGTGTGACTGTATTATCAATGTTTTGATATAACTGTGATATTTGTATCTCGTAGGCCATATAACCTGGAATAATGAAATGTCTTTTATTGTAATTCAGCATCTGACACAGTAATAAACTATATTTTTTTTTCTTCATCTTTTTCTTCTATAGTTATTAAAGCATAAATATAATTAATTAGTGTATATTCGTGTGTGTGTGTGTGTGTGTGTGTGTGTGTGTGTGTGTGTGTGTGCGCGAGAAAGAGAGAGAGAGAGAATACTATTTTTGTTCACTCGCCCTCAAAAAGGCACGTGATAAAGAGCTGTTTGCGATTTGCAAACCTCCCATAAACACATTAACATATTTCCCCTTTCTGTATCCTTACAATTAATCACAACCTAGAACAAGAACACACCAATGCACGTAAAATGCGATACAAAACGATCATGTTCTCTCCATTTCTCATACGTTAATGCCAGTGATTCCTCGATATGCCAAATGGCTGACCTGGCGATCACAGCACTATCTAGAACACAGCGCTGATTAAAGGGAATGGGACTTCCCTAGTATTTTGAGCGTGCGTGGCGCGGTGTAGTAGGGTTGTAAAATTCCAGCGTAAACCCATGCGGCTCTCGCGCAAAGACCCGCACTTCCAAGCCGGCATGGATCGAATTACCGTTATGAATGGCTATTTGAGGAGAAAGCGCCACGCTTCAGTTTGCTGGTCATTCACAGAGCCACAGGTATAAGAGGCCCTGTAAAGGTTGTGTTATTGTGGCTGTGTTCGGGAGAGACTATTGATTTTTACGTAAATATGTATGGTTCATAGGCGGATCCAGAAATTTCCCCGGGGTGGTGGTGGTGGTGGTAATTTCAAAAGGGGGGTTCGAACCCCCTGAACCCCCGCCCCCCCTCTGGATCCGCCATTGTGGTTTGTTGTTTTTTCACTTTGCTGGCGGATCTAGTGTGTTTTGTATGTATGTTAGTGTGTTAGTGTTAACGTATGTGCATATGCGCGTGTGCATGTGTGTGGGGGGGGGGGTGTGTGTGTGTCTGTACACACACTTGTGTTTGAGTGCGTTCTCTTAGGGTCGACAAAACCTTTGTCAAGCTTTCATAATTTGTGTGATCGTGTGTAACTGATATATCGTGTAGTTACATCATGTTCATATATTAAATAAATCGATACTCTGAACTACTAATTAAACTTCATTTTTTCAAATAGCTCCCATAATAATAGAAAAAATATATATATCTCCGAATGGCGCAGAGCACTATGCTATCCACCAGACAACAACTTATCATCGTCAGATTAACTTGAATTAAATATTATGGTTTAATATGTTTTAAATGATAAAAAAATTTATAAGTGATGTATGCACTTTTAGAAATTTCAAAAGGTTTCCAGAATGTTCTATACAAAACATCCCGGTTCCTCGTAACTGTTTCTCCTAAATGCGGTTCTCAGACATGACGTAAATGTTAAAGTACCGGCAATCGTACAACACACGACGATCATTTTTTCAGCAGGCGTATATCCCGACAAAAAAGGGTCGTTACTGAAGGGGAATTATGCAGGATTAAACTGATCTGTCGTTCTTATTACAAAACCTTACGTTTATTACAGACAGAAAGCTTTCCATTTCAGAATGACTTCGACCGCGGCGCTGGTTCCAAGCCAGCTCTTATAGCAGAAGCTTGGCCGCCCGGTTCTATTGGACGTTCTCTAACTACATTCCAACATCAAAAGTTTCCGCCATGTCTACATTGGCAAGTGGATTTGATAATCCAATTACAAACCCTTAAATGGGTATTTATATGCACAAATATAAACCGGGTTTGTTCATCGGCGTTTCATTGGGATCCATCCTCCCTAATCGGGAGCATATGTATTCAGATCAAAAACTAATGGCGTTCGATTATTGAATACGTAAGGAATCCCGTCTTTCTATTAAAGATATTGGATGCTATATATAGTCATTACTTTTGTACTTCAAAGACCTGTTTCTGGTTTGGTATAGATGCTTCTGATGCAGTTTTCTCTCAGAATATTCTTTTCGCAAAAACACATCAATCTCACCTTTGGGACACAATTTTCAAGTGCTTGACATGCACGCTTGGGGTTCACAAATTACCGTATGTTAGATTTCGAGTTCTAATGCTATAATTTTATGATGACGTTAATTTGTTCAGGGATTGTATTAAGTTGTGAATCACCAATAATATTTGCACTGGACCCAGAGTCAAAACAATAACGTTATTAGTTCTTGAAGTGATCGTTTTAAAACATGAATCTCCAGTCATTATAGACAACACACATGCGAAGTAAATATTAAATTGTAATTCCCAAGAAACTATTAATATGATATGAGGATAATTCTGTTGCCCATACGCCTTAAGGCTGGTAGAACCTACAAAGCTTATTTGAACATACAGACACTGTTTTAGTGGATTTTTTTGACGTGCTGGAATACAATAAATAGCTAAATACAACAGGTAATAAATGTTGATGAGATGAGACTCCATATGAATTGCGTGAGGCTGTCAGGAAAATCCGTTCCGAGATCATTTTAACGAGTTTACGTGAATCACATTTAGAACCATGGAAAACTTTATGTAATAAAATTAATTGATTCAAAAAATAAAAACGGGGTTTAATTCATTTTTGTGTGACTCATGGTTAGAACGACTGCGGGGGAAACTGTATTGCGTGAATTTACATCATAAATGTAACGAGACGTCTGTTGTGTCGGGAAGCAACCTCCCATCAACATCGTCTACAACCTGTGTGGCTGAAAAATATTCAGACACGTCTGTGACGGTCAAATTAATCACAAATTAAAACAATAATCAGAAAAAATGTCAATTATATATGTAATCATGTTTGATTTTGCATGTAGACAACAATAATTGTAATGCTGTCAGTATTTATGACGATTAACGGTGTTTTAATTGTTTCACGATGATTTCAACATCAAAATATCAGATTTATATGTATATATATAATAACGTGAAAAATCATTTATTATGTTAAAAGTCTGTGTATATGAAATAAGCTCTATGTTTAGACCAGACATGTCAGAGCAAAAAACATCGCCTCTGTCGCAATCCTCTTTATCTAGATGCTTTACAGTCATTCACATAGGTCGTGTTAACATAGTTTTCACTGGATATTAAATTTTGACACTGGTAAGAGCAGTGTCAAGTGTAGCTCGTCCAAATTATCAAATTAAATTGCCTATATCTGATAACCGAAGACATGCTTGGAAACCTATAAAAGTCACGGTATTGATCGGGACTGTCTGTTAAATCAAAGGGAGGGAACTGATATCGGGGTGTAATCAGACATTGTGTTTGGGATTTGACCATAATGTGTTGCTTTGCAAATTCATGGTTCTCAGTGTATGGAGACGGGGCAGTTGAGCATGGCAATATCATATTGGTTTGTTTCGTATCTAAATACTTATATGCTATCCAGGTCAAACTGTTTTCATTCCGACTTATCAAAGGAATATGCTGCATATTTGTCAAATTAAACTGTCCAGTTAAGTGCAATGCTCGACCCTCGAAGTGAATTATATTTATGTACACTTCACCACAAGGGGCCTTAGGGGGTGCTTCACTTTCATGTCTCTGAATTATAGATATATAAATGATGATCCATTCATTATATGTTTTAAAAGAAATTGAAAGACTGCAACAAAGAGGGGTATTTAAATATTACATTAAATAACCCAAATTATGTTAAATATTATATCAAAATAATTAGATGTTAAAATGTCACCTTTTGCAGAATATTATCACATACAACAATTACATGGATTCTAGTTAAAACATTTATACTATATTTGCAGGCAAACTTGATTGAAAATATCTCTTATGCATCTTTTATGAGACTTTAGTTCAATTTTTTTCAAACATATCCGGTCAGGAAACAATCCATCACGATATCAAATTAACCCAGTTTGATGTTATTTTTTAATAACAGGAACATATTCATAATTCGAAAGATCTTACCATTGCTTTAAGTTTCATAAGCACGCTGACTTAAAGGTGTTGTCTAATTGAAACTGACACAACTTCCCTTTCTACCTCAATACAAACCCCACTCCAATCCCTTTGAAATTCACACACTATGACGCGTTTGGATGAAATTAAACTAAAACAGTCTGATAAATACAATTTCAAAGACAGTTTGAACTTTAAGATAAAATGCAGGAGATGTTAAACATAGTTATTTCCACCAACTAGCACTACAGATCTTTTGTGGACGTGACAAAAGCACAGCGCATCGCCGCAGCCATTACGGCTATGTAAGCATGAAAGCATTACACGAGCTGAAGACCCGTATGTAGACATAGACAAGACGCGTATGGTTCAAGGCGAACTTTGATGGTTGGCTTAAGCAGTACTGAAACATGCGCCCGGTACTGCTCCGGTCTCGATCAATACAAGTGATGTCAAAGACTGGCGCGAGAGTCTATCTGGTTCTAGGTTCCAGCATCCCAAGCTGATCAAGGAGGTTGCAGATGGTGAGCTTTTCGAAATGTTCTTCCGCAAACAAAAGCTTCTTCAGATGTACCGAAATCTATTACTGTGGATTAAGTCATGCCGAGTTGCATTGATTGATTGGGAGGTAGACAATGGCTGCTGGTACGTCTGAGTGTTAACAGGCAAATTAGAGAGTGAGGTGAAGTGAGGTGAAATTGGGTTTAACGTCGTGCTTGAGAATAGTTCGCTCATATGACGACGTGCATGCGTGTGTATGTGTATGTGCAGCTGCTTGTACTAGCCCAGACTGAAGCTGGTTTTATAGTGCTAGCACACTGAGGTACCATGCCGCAGTGAAGCATAAATACCCCACTCAGACACATTATACTGACTCCGAGCCCGACCAGTCCTTGTTGTACCCATAAATGCCGAGCGCCAGGCAGGGACCAACAAGTACCATATTTAAACGTCTTTTGGTATGACGCGGTCGTGGATCGAACCCGCGACCTTCTGCTCTCCAATTAGAGAGTGATTAAGGTGAACGCGCAATGATGTTTCACAAGAAATTGTAATGGTGATGGTGGCGATAATGATGGTTGTGGTTATTTAACGAAATGATTGTTTTCTTAAGGAAGTCTTTTTGTAACATTAAATATTAGTTGTTTCAATCCCGGTGATGTAATCGGGAGAAACACACTATGGGGTTAGTAATAAATAATCATCATCATCATCAATCTAGCATTTGGAGGGCGTAATTGAAAATGATAATTAATAATATAATATTCTGTGGAATAGGCCAAATACAGTCTCAGTCCCGGTGATGTAATCGGCAGAAAAACATTATGGGGTCAGTGATAAATACAATCTTCTTCATCATCATCATCATCATCATCATCATCATCATCATCATCATCAATAATCTAGCATTTGGAGGGTGTAATGGAAAATGATAATTAATGATATAATATTCTCTGGAATAGGCCAAATACAGTCTCAGACGTTAGACTAACGCTTAGTTTCTGAATGTACATAATTTTAAGAGAAACAAACAATTCCATTTTAACTGAAAAGGAGCCCCAGTAAGAAGTGAGCTTCAGAACCTAAGGAAATTTAGGGTTTTAGCATTGCTGAAAGGGCTGGGCATAATGTTGTTCAGGGACTCTGAGACAAACCACCTCAGACTTTTACAAGCCAGCAAACATGATTTTCCCCCTGTTGATAATAAATGGATTGAAATCGTTTATCTAGTCGAATGTCATTCACAAGAATGAAGAATACATGGTAAACATGCAGACCTCGCTTTCGAAATGTCACCAAGGAGACCAGAGTAAACAATTCTTTAAATCTCCATTGTTGATGGCGCCTTAGATTTGGTACTTTTCTCTGACATGGTGAGAGCACCTGAGTTTGTTGCCGGGACATGGTCCATCTGACACTCTGGGTAACGCAGATGGTTCTTCCTGAAAGTCCTTGGTGGGTTGGACTAGGCAGAGCTTCCTGGGAGAAGTTCCATCCCTGTTTGGGCTGGGTGTAGAAGGGGCAAGGTACCTGATCTCTTAGTGAGCCTGACAATCCTGACTGTGCCAGGATGAGTTTACATGCAAAGAGGGGCGGTTGGGGAGCCTAGTGGTTAAAGCATTCGCTCGTCACGCCAAAGGCCCCAGTTCGATTTCCCACATGGGTACAATGTGTGAAGCCTATTTCTGGTGTCCCCCATCGTGATATTGCTAGAATATTGCTAAAAGCAACGTAAAACTAACCTCACTCACTACTTTGTCAATTGTGTTCAATGCCTCGTAAAATATAATTCAGTGCTTATACTTAATACTTCCTGGTACCCTGGGGGCGATGGGGTTGGCTAGTGGTGAAAGCGTTCGCTCGTCACGCCGAAGTCCCGGGTTCGATTCGACTGGAATATTGCTAAAAGCGGTGTAAAACTAAACTCACTCTGTCAATCAATCACTCGCTGACAATGGACTTTCTGTATTTTTACGTCCTAAGCGATTTGATTTAAACATTAACGCAAAGTCTTGTTATCTTTGAAACCGACGCGTTTGTTGTTCCCTTTAAGACGGGCGGAACCAGAGAGAGGGGTGGGTGCACCCCCCAACCCCCCTCCCCGAAAATATTTTCCTGAGGATCATTTCCCCCTAACCTTTGGACTTCATGATTCATGTGCACCCCGACCCCCATCCCCTCTGGATCCGCCCCCGTGTACTGTTTGTGTTTTGCACACTTTTATAAAGCCAAATTTGAGTATTTTCGTCCTTAATGGTTAATGGGATTAAAATGAGGGCTTCAAAAAATGAATAGGTACTGTGATGAACACCATCTTTCCCTAATGTTTCTGATGTCCACATTTCTCAATAACTGTCCCAGTGAGTGAGTGAGTGAGTGAGTTTAGTTTTACGCCGCACTCAGCAATAACCCAGCTATATGGCGGCGGTCTGTAAATAATCGAGTCTGGACCAGACAATCCAGTGAGCAACAGCATGAGCATCGATCTGCGCAATTGGGAACCGATGACATGTGTCAACCAAGTCAGCGAGCCTGACCACCCGATCCCGTTAGTCGCCTCTTACGACAAGCATAGTCGCCTTTTATGGCAAGCACATGGGTTGCTGAAGACCTGTTCTACCCCGGATCTTCACGGGTCTAATAACTGTACCAGATAGCATTAAGTATCGTGTGTACCATAATGCGGATCTTCAACATCCCATGCTTGCCGTCAGATCGGGATCGGGTGCTCATGTCATCGTATCCCAGTTGTATGGATCGTTGCTCATGAAATCGGTCACCGGTTTGTCTGGTCCAGGCTCGATTATTTACGCACCGCGGTCACATAGCTGATAATGGCTGTGTGCCGCGTTAACAACAAAGTATCACGTGTAAGTCTCAGTGTTAAAATCACTTCTGATACTGGCGACTAAGGCTGAGTGAGTGAGTTGGGTTTCATGCTAATTTCAACATGATTCCAGTTATGTCGTGAATGCCAGAGCGTGTTAGAGTCGGGGGAAAGTTCACCAACTCCACAAACATGGCATGTATGCACTATTCAAGTGCAGTAATTAATCAAGGTATTAATGAGGTAATCCACTGACAGAATTAATGATCAGGCGATACACTTTATTTTCAGTCAGTTGTCCAACTCGTCCAAATGTGTAATTTATAAACATGTTATCAATGTTCACTTCAATATTATTTACGTAGATCTATTCCATATCTCTATAGAAATTATTTATCAAAATTCCGACTCAGGTCCCACAACTTAGCGGTAGAAGCTCGTAGATACCAAAACATAAATTTTGTTAATCGTAAATGTTGAATGTGTAAAGATGATACTGAAGATGAATTGCACTTTATATTAAAATGTCCATATCACAATTACAGAATTATGTATATTTCACCATATTATTAGAAATATCCGTCGGTATTTAAGCTTATTCAAGTGATCAGTATTAACAATATTAGAGTATTATGCACCATAAATAGATATTTATTGGCTAGTATATTAAGAAATGAGTTCATTAATCCACAGTAATTGTACATCATCCTTTATTACTCCATTGTCGGGGCGGTGGGGTAGCCTAGTGGTTAAAGCGTTGGCTCGTCACGCCGAAGACCCGGGTTCGAATCCCCACATGGGTACAATGTGTGAAGCCCATTTCTGGTGTCCCCCGCCGTGATGTTGCTGGAATATTGCTAAAAGCGGCGTAAAACCAAACTCAGTCAGTTAGTCAGTACTCCATTGTCACCATCTTTTCAAACACACACCTGTACCAATACCGTTGTTTGATGTACCAGTTGTCTGTACGGGTAAAGGTAACAAACGAACCGAATCGAATCGACAGGAGAAAAAGTATTAATATCATCTCGTATCGTCAAAATTTATACATTATATTTATTATTGTTTTACATAAATACATTATCGTGTCAGTAGATCTTCAGGTCCTTAGAAACTAGTGAAGGTCCAGGTTACAATTGATCTTCAGTAACATGCTTGTCGTAAGAGGAGACTTACGGGATCGGGTGGTCAGGCTCGCTGGCTTGGTTGCCAGATGTCGTTGTATCCCAAATGTACTGATCAATGTCTTGTGGGTTCAAGGAATCTTGCATCTAACGGTAGTGATTAAATTTAGTGCAAGCCACCATGGAAGAAATGCTTCCATTACACAGTGGTGTTGCGGATTCAGAAGATAAAGCAGTAGACTAACTAACCACTAGTCTCTGAAATGAACATATTTTACAGAAAACAACAGTTCATGCTAAAAACAATAAAATATAATAAAAAGGAGCCCTGAGACTTTCTTCATTTTCATTTCCTGAAACTGTGGAAATCGAGACATGCCGCATAATCTAGACTTTTATGGGCTTTCTTGGATATGTTTGTTTCAGGGTATTGATACTCATGCCAATAATGGTTGTCACCCCCTTCAATTTTTTTAATTGGAGAGGGGATGTGGGTTGGGGGTGTGAGGTGTGTGGGGGTGGGGAGGGGGGTGACAACCATTTTTGGCATGAGTATATTACAGACTATTCGTGCGGCTAAGCTAGTCTTTAATTCAGTGCAAGCCATTACAGAAAGAATACATCGTGTTGATGTTGCAGGTGATAATGTATCCAGTGATGTCTTTTAATTAGTCAAGGCACTACAGGAGGAATCCTCACATTGGGTGACTGTTCTACAGGTGCAGGGGACCACGCAGCCAATGATAATGTGTAGTGGACAGTCGAGGACACTGCTTGTCATGACGCTAAGGCCCTGACATATCTCGGGGTCGTTACAGATGTGGTCCATGATATGACACATGACAGCTGGGCAACATTCATGGGTATGGGTGAGAATGTCATCTCATGGAACCTAAGGTGTATATTATATCTGTGAAGTTATGCCAGACACCATGTAATACAGTTCTTCATATTTCTCTTCGTTGTGAAAACCTTGCATCCTGGTGATATGTATGTTTCCATTGTCATTGCCTTTGACAAGTAATATAATGTAATGTACTCTCCAAATCATTTGGGGAATAAAGAGTATTTATTCATTCATTCATTCATTCATTCATTCACTCATTCATTCATTCATTCATTCATTCCACTAAAGAATGCCAGCATAACATCACTCAAGGATATTATAAGTGAGTGAGTGAGTGAGTTTGGTTTTACGCCGCTTTTAGCAATATTCCAGCAATATCACGGCGGGGGACACCAGAAATGAGCTTCACACAATGTACCCATGTGGGGATTCGAACCCGGGTCTTCGGCGTGACGAGCCAACGCTTTAACCACTAGGCTACCCCACCGCCTAGTCTCTGAAATGAACATATTTTACAGAAAAATACAGTTCATGCTAAAAACAATAAATTATAATGAAAGGAGCCCTGAGCCCCAAAGGATGATATGAGGAATCAATAAAACATATATTAACTATAGAAAGAAACATTGCTTGCAAATAATAGTACCGTTTTGGAAAACATATTGGTCTTTCATTGATTAAATTCCTTAAACAATTCATTTATGCATATGCGATGCAGAACCAATTAAGAATCAACAACATTACAGTCAAATGAAGTTGAGTTAATATAGTGTTAACCCTTAACCCTGGAAAACTGCAGGCCCTAAGGACCCAGAACCATAACAAGTTGTAGGTCCTGATCAGATTGTGTAGGTCCTATGTTTTATCATGGAAATAATACTCCTAGTTATAGGGGATGAAACAGCTGTCGGCCATAAGGACCTGCAGAAAATAGCTGTGGGTCCGAATGGTTTTCAGTCGGCTTTGGTCCTAAGGACCGACGTTAATTTCGAACACTGAGTTAAAAAATTAAGTTAAATGTTTGGCTCACACTTAAAAATTCGATATTCGATGTTCACTTTATGTGACCCATCATCCGATGTATTGTGTTATTGCTCAGTATAGGAGATTATTAGTAACATGTCACAGGGTATATCAAATCTACATTGGTCAGTATCCTGCTGTCTGCGAAGCCGTCTACCTTCTGTTAGCATGTCTAGGTGTAGTTCGTATGTAAATATTTCCTTACCATTTTGATTATTGCTGGGACGCGACACCGAGAAAGTTCTTTTGTGAATTCCTTGCACACAGATGACATTATTAATGGTTAATGGTCTTTCTGGGAGACAACCTGTTCCTGCTTAAATACCAACAATCATGCAAGCACGTTTATTCCCTAAACCACTATTGGTGACGCATGATTATATACATACACACTATACATATCACCTGTACTGACTGAGTTTGGTTTTACGCCGCTTTTAGCAATATTCCAGCAACATCACGGCGGGGAACACCAGAAATGGGTTTCACACATTGTACCCTTGTGGGGACTCGAACCCGGGTCTTCGGCGTGATGAGCCAACGCTTTAACCACTAGGCTACCCCACCGCCCCACCTGTATGAAGATTGTAGATATGTGCAAGAGGTTCTAAGTTTAGTTGCACTTTTAATTCAAATGACCAAAGCTGACAAGACTTCTTTACCCCATAACGTTACGTCATACGTTGAATAATTGGGAAACTGCATATTGTAAACAAGACAAGACAAGACAAGTTTATTTTTTCAAAAACCACCCACGGTGGTACAAGAGAAATAAGATATACAAATTCTACATAAACAGACAAGAATGGTGGTATCAGTAGGATAGATTATTTCAACTTTTCAAAAACAATATTTAGATATTTCGACAGGTTCTTCAATTCTGACACTTTTCTTGTACAGATTAAACGTTTATATTTGTACATATTTGGCCATTTAAAATAAAATTCATTTATATAAAGACGACGTTCTGTTTCAAAGCCTGTACATCTAACTAAGTAGTGTATTTCATCTGCAATGGCTTGAGAATCGCACAGAGGACATGTTCTGTCCTCACGAGATAGGCCACGCCATCTGCCGGTTTCTACTGGAAAATTGTGGTTACTTGTTCTTAATTTCAAAAGCGAGAGATTCACTGATTTTTCGAGAAGTGAAAATTGTTCGAAAGACGGGATTTCTTTAATTGGTTTATAATTAATTCCTTTAGAGCTATTAATAACGGAACTTCTCCAGGATTGGTAGAAATGATCTCTTAAGGTAATTTCTACCTGTGATGAAACCCATTTGGGGGAATAATTATGTGGATTTCTGAACACATCACTCAGTCCGCATCTATTCAATATATCCTCTACATTTTTAAGCCAAACATTTTCGTTACCATTTTTTTTTTATCATACATCAAATAATCAAGGATTGTTTTCGATATCATACTTTTATTACTGCTCAAAGTGTTAGGCCAAAACATAATAGTTCTCTTCGCTATTTTAATGTTCATTGGTTCTCTCCCTAGCTCGCCATATATAAAGAAATTTGCTGTAGAGTTTCTTAAACCGGTTGATAGTTTTAGAAATTTAAGATGGAGTTTTTCAATAATTTCTATAGTTTCATAGCCCCAGATTTCACATCCATACAATATAATAGGGGCAATCATGACATCAAATGCCTTAAACAAGGTATCTAAGGGTAAATGAATGTTCTTTGCTCTACGTAGAAGACAAGACATAGCTTTAGATGCATTATGTGGCAACTGTTTAATTGCAAAATTGAATTTTCTGTTTCTATGAACTGATATGCCGAGGTAGGTATAGGAATCTTGAAGGGCAATTTCTTGATCACCTAATACAAAACGGTTTTTGTACTTATTAACGGGTCCCCCTCCGAAAATCACAACCTTGGTTTTTGAAATATTAACTTCTAGCTTCCAGCGCTCACAGTATTCATTAAATATATCTAAGAATTGTTGCATAGAGCGGAGGTCATAACCAAATAAAACGGTGTCATCTGCGTAGAGCAAAACTAAAACCTGTAACATTAAGCATATTTCATCACCTGTACATTCGATTTGAGCTCCCCTTGAGCCTGCTTTGTAAAGTTTGAGACTCAACGGCGTTTATAAATAATGACAATAAAAGAGGTGATAGGTTTTCACCTTGTCGTACGCCAGAGTAGCAAGGGAAATAATCTGATTGTGTATTGTTAATAGCGATGCAGGTTTAATGTTTTTATAATGTTTTCAACAACATGAAAAATTTTACCTTTAATGCCATATCTTTGTAATTTATGCCACATTCCAATTCGCCAAACATTATCAAAGGCTTTGGAGAAATCAATAAAAAGTACAATACAGTTTTTTATTTTTGCTGATTTAAAGAGTTGCATAAGCATGTTAATTGCGATTAATTTGTCTATTGTGGAAAAGCCTTTTCGAAAACCTGATTGAGATGACGATATAATGTTATTGCTTTCTGTAAATTTAGTCAGTCGATCATTCAAGATACTTGTAAATAGTTTCCAAAAACAACTTACTAGTGTTATTGGTCTATAATTATTTGGCCGCATCCGTGGTGTAGTGGTTAGAGCGTCCGCCCGGAGAGCGGAAGGTCGCGGGTTCGATCCCCGGCCGCGTCATACCAAAAGACGTTAAAATATGGTACTTGTTGGTCCCTGCCTGGCGCTCGGCATTAATGGGCACAACAAGGACTGGTCGGCTCGGAGTCAGTATAATGTGTCTGAGTGGGGTATTCATGCTTCACTGCGGCATGGTATCTCAGTGGGCTAGCACTATAAAACCAGCTTCAGTCTGGGCTAGTACAAGCAGCCGCACATACACATACACACGCATGCACGTCGTCATATGAGCGAAATATTCTCAAGCACGACGTAAAACCCAATTTCACCTCACCTCACCTATAATTATTTGGATCGTTTCTATCTCCCTTTTTCTTGTAAATAGGCTTAATAATACCGCATACCCACAAGTCTGGGACACAACCTGTGTCTAAACCAAGGTTAAAGAGAGTCACATAAACATGCCCAAGCTTTTCAAATGATTCGACTTAATATTCGTTAATAACTTGATCTGTGCCTGCAGTCTTGTTTCTTTGTAAACGTTTTAGGGCATTTGCTATCTCATTTAAGGTAATTTCCTGATTCAAAATGTGTCGTCAAAGTCTTCTTTCATGTCACTGTCATCTGGTAAGTCCGTGTCTGGGTGAGTTTTACTATTAATATCTTTTAAAAATTCATAAAAACGGTATAAATCCACATTAAAGTCATTTTTCGATTTCGGATTGAGAATCTTCCAGAAGTCTTTTGGTGATTTTGATTGCATTTGCCGTAGTTTATGGCCCGTCGCGTTTCTGTATTTACGTGCGGTTCTCTTAATACATCGTTTGCATTTTTTAGCCTTTGTGTGGAAATCAAGCTTCGTTACTTCAGTCTTATATGTCTTAAAGCGATTTTTTGCTCTTTTGTATTCCCTCCTCTGAGTTATACATTCAGAGTTTCGTCACGATATGGCTGAAATATTGCCGATGTGACGTTAAATATTAACTCATTCGCTCACATTCAGAGTTAAACCACGGCCTATCTTCTGAGCTAACACGAGTGTTCGTGTGTGTTGATCTTACTCCAAACGTGGAGCACGCAGAGTCCGTGAGCACGTGCGCGATGTTGTTTGTCAGTGTGTTTATGAACTCGGGCGTGTTAAGGTTTCTGCTGAAGAATATCAAAGATAGGCTTTGTATCTATATTTGTACGGAATAATTCTGACCAATGGTCCGCCCGGACAGCGGAAGGTCGCGGGTTCGATCCCCGGCCGCGTCAAACCAAAAGACGTTAAAATATGGTACTTGTGGGTCCCTGCCTGGCGCTCGGCATTAATGGGTACAACAAGGACTGGTCGGCTCGGAGTCAGTATAATGTGTCTGAGTGGGGTATTCATGCTTCACTGCGGCATGGTATCTCAGTGGGCTAGCACTCTAAAACCAGTTTCATTCTTGGCTAGTACAAGCAGCCGCACCTACACATACACACGCATGCACGTTGTCATATGAGCGAAATATTCTCCAGCGCGACGTGAAACCCTATTTCACCTCACCTCACCTCACCTCACCTCTGTCCAATGATGAATGTATGAGCAGATAGGTCGATTTCTACCGCTCACTCTCTCAAATAAGAAAATAAATCTGTACTCTACTCATTCTCTCTGCTTCTTCTCTAATCACTCTCCCTGCCCCCCCCCCCTCTCTCTCCACCTAACTTCTCTCTTTCCTTCTCTCTCCTCTCCCTTTCCTCTCTACTCTCTCCTCACCTTTCTCCTTCTCCCCCTCTCTCATCTCAGTCTCTCCTCTCCCCTTCCTCTCTTCTCTCTCCTCTCCCCACTCTCTCTACTCTCTCCCCACCTTTCTCCTTCTCCCCCTCTCTCTTCTCACTCTCTCTCCTCTCCCCACTCTCTCCCCACCTTTCTCCTTCTCCCCTCTCTTCTCTCTCTCGCCCCTCCCCTTCCTCTCTTCTCTCTCCCCATCTTTCTCCTCCCTCTCTTCTCATTCTCTCTTCTCCCCTTCCTCTCCTCTCTCCCCTCCTCTCTCTCTCCCCACCTTTCTCCTTCTCCCCCTCTTTCTCCTCTCTCCTCTCCCTTCCTCTCCTCTCTCTCCCCACTTCTTCTCCTTCTCTCCCTCTCTCTCTCTCTCTCTCTCTCTCTCTCTCTCTCTCTCTCTCTCTCTCTCTCTCTCTCTCTCCACCTTTTCTCCTCCTCCGACCCCCCAACCCTCTCTCCCTCTCAATCATGACCACGGATCTAGCAAGCGAACCCCGTCCCGATAATTCCATTAAAAAAACAATTCCTTCCCCAGTTTCAATTCCTTTCCCATCAAACGTACCTTTGTGAAAATTTCGTGTTGAAATATTGAACGATTTTCCACTAATCCTGCCAGCGGACAGCGTAGGACAGACAAACCATTCTCCGCTGAGGGCGTCCGTCAATGTTGGCGAGGGTGATGCCCTCGTAGAGATGCCAGGTCTCACCGGGGGCGTCTGGGACAACTGTGTCTGCACCGGCTACGACCATCTTGTCTTCCTAAATTGCACAGAGTTACAGAAAAGAAAGCATAATTGAGAATTAAGGGTGACATAATGAAAATATCTAATTCATGTAACCGCTCCCAAGGTGTTGCCACTTGTCCTAACGGTTTCTATGAGTTACCTATTGATGTGCGCTAAGCGCCATTATTGAAGGGTCAATCAGATAATAACACATGTAAATATTAAAAAATCTTCTATTTCCAAACGTTCCTTTCAGTTGAATCTCGAAAGAACCAATTTTTACCCACACCAACTCGTACTTTCCATGTTTTATAAGTACTTTGATCAAACCACTGATTTCGGTAAAGCTCGCGTTTTTTTGTAGCTTGTTTTCATCGCCATCAGGATGTTTGTCGTTTTGTCGTTCTTGTCGATTTCTTTTCAATTTTATAAAAAAACATTAAGGAGTGATATTAGCATTCAGACTATTGATGCTTATAGGACATAAACAAACTTTACCTGTGAAGACCTGGGTTAGAACAGGTCATCAGTAACCCATGCTTGTCGTAAGAGGCGACTAACGGGATCGGGTGGTCAGGCTCGCTGACTTGGTTGACACATGTCATCGGTTCCCAATTGAGTAGATCGATGCTCCTGCAGTTGATCACTGGATTGTCTTGTCCAGATTATTTACAGACCACCGCCATATAGCTGAAATATTGCTGAGTGTGACGTTAAACAACAAACCAACCAACCAAAATGGCGCTGTGTCTGTGTGCTTGCGTGGGTGTGTGTGCGTATGTATACCTGCAAAGAGGTTAATCAGAGAACCTTCTTCTCACTGGCTGTCGAATATGAGGTCGTTTTGCGTTTCCTTCTTTTGTCACTAACTTACGTCATACGCATGATGACGACATAGATACTACCGTAGTACATCCTCCAGACTACGCTTAGCCGTTGAGCGGCGAACGATCATGTGTACATAAAAAAGAGTTATCAGCAGCACAAATATCTGTACTCTATCTCTAATATATATATCACATTCAATGTACTGGTGTATCTTACATTTAACACTGTTTTTGGTAAATGTCAGATATCATTGTTGCCACAGATATAAGCCGTACTAAAACGTATTTGAAGCGTTCCTTCTCTATGCTTTCGCATTGCATAGGTGAGTAAGTTTTACACCGCTTTTAGCAATATTCCAGCAATATCACGGCGGGGCACACCAGATATGGGTTTCACACATTGTACCATGTGGGGACTCGAACCCTGGCCTTCGCCGTGACGAGCGATCTCTTGAACCACTAGGCTACCCCACTGCCCGCATTGCGTAGGAAGTTACTTCGCCTGCCCTCGCATTATAGTCTGTTTGCGGTGAAAACGTACCGATGAATTTCAGTAAATCAAATAAAGTGAAATTAAGATTGCGAATCCTCATAATTTTACCTTGCCATTTGAAAACGTAATTCTCAGAATTTTATTCAACTTGGGATGAAAGTTGTTTAACAAACGATCATAGTTTCAAATCGGTATTATTGGTTTGTATTACAAGGGGGTATGCACATAAAATGAAACACCGAGATCAAGTAGGGTTGGTCTAAGTTAACGCTCATCACGTACCGCACGTGCATTTGTTTCACCGTTCCAACTACTGCGCTTACCCCCTTGTAATACAAACCAATATAAGCGATTTGAAACTATGATCGTTTGTTAAACAACTTTTTTCATAAGTTGAATAAAAATCTAAGATTTAAATGGTCAACTGGCAAGGTAGAATTATGAGGATTCGCAATCTTAATTTCACTTTATTCAATTTACATTTTTGTTTAAAGTGCAATTCACCGGTACGTCTTCACTGCAAACAGACTATAACTAACGCATGTTGTATAGTGAGGCGACGTGGAAGTATTACGACGGAACGCTGTAACGATATCATTGTAGGTACATTGTAGGTACTTCTCTATACATGCTGTAAATTGTTTGATCGGCATTGTAGAAGTCGGTTAGTGAAAAATGAAAATACAACTTTATGGATGACAACTTCTTGTTTATTGCATTGAACGGTGAATGAATCTACACAGAAACGTCGTTCTATGCAATAAACAAGAAGTTGTCATCCATTAGGTTGTATGCTTCAGAGCTGTTGTAAAGATGACGCACTTTATCTTTATCCTAATGGCCGACAATAGTGGGTCCCATTATAATGCCCACATTTGCCATGGAGCAGTTACAAAACATGTCTTTTAGATGACAATTGTCGGTTTCTGTGTATGCATGTTTACTTTGTTTCGTCACGAACGTGAGTGAGTGAGTTTAGTTTTACACCACACTCAGCAATATCCCAGCTATATGGCGGCGGTCTGTAAACATTCGAGCCGGGGCCAGACAATCCAGTGATCAACAGCACGAGCATCGATCTGCGCAATTGGGATAAGATGACATGTGTCAACCAAGTCAGCAAGACCGACCACCCAATCCCGTTAGTCGCCTCTTACGACAAGCATGGGTGGCTGGAGATCAATTCTTCACGGGTATCGTCACGAACGAAACACAAATAGGACTATATACGGTTTCTTTTTAATGGAAATGTATAGTAAGGAACGCTATACTACTTTCCCATGTATATGTGATACTGGTAATTGCTTGTCCTCATACATACAAACCAACGCCTGGAACGGATGCTATCTGTCTATCTGTCTGTCTGTCTGTCTGTCTGTCTGTCTATCTGTCTGTCTGTCTGTCTGTACATGCATATTATGAAATAATAGTTTTAAAATCAGTTAAAACGTTTCTGCTGGTTAACTGATAATAAGGATGAGAAAGCCACAATAACTCAGTGCGCCTAGTGGCTGCAAAAGTTGTATACTCCCCAGGGAGTTGAGATTGATAATACGATGTGCCGTTGAGACTGACATCCAATGATCGAGGGGAAAATACCAGCGCCTTGAGCATGCAACAGTTGCGTGGATATGTGCGCTATATATATATCCTATAATAATAATAATAATAATATATCAATTAATATATCCATAAGAAATATAATCATACGTTTACACAACCCTTATATGTATTTACAAATAGAGAGGCTGTTTGCTCGTCTTTGTGTATTAGTCTCCTCATCCGATAATTATGATTAATTATATTAGGTCAGTGGATAATAAATTCCCTAAACCTGGGTTCAGCTCCACAAATGCCGTGTTGCTCATTTTGTAATTTAATGTCAGAAAATTTGATACATGTTTATTGGGAATGTGAGTGTGTGGAAACGTTCTGGCTGAAACTGAAAGAATTTTTACCCTGACAAAATATACAGTCTTAATTGGCGGAAATAATAACGACCTTATGAATCACATACTTCTTGCCAGTATAAAATATATCCATATATCAAGTATTAAAAAAATACGTCATCACTGGATACATTTGTAAAAATATTGAGTGATATTTTCAAGACAGAAAAGTTTATTGCCAGTAAGAATCAAAACATATTACAATTTGACAGAAAATGGTCATCTCTACTGCACATATTCCCAGCTTAATGAAGATTCCAATATGTGTAATGCCAACCCATATGAATATATGTTTTACGGTGTACAAGTGTTGTTACATTATGTACTTTGTATATTTGTATCTACTGATTCTGAATGAATAAATTTTTTAACTCAATATATCAGAAACAGCCAACATAAACTGTAGCTTATACTGTCATGTTTCTCACTCAGTATATCAGAAACAGCCAACATAAACTGCAGCATATACTGTCATGTTTCTCACTCAATATATCAGAAACAGCCAACATAAACTGCAGCATATACTGTCATGTTTCTCACTCAATATATCAGAAACAGCCAACACAAACTGCAGCATATACTGTCATGTTTCTCACTCAATATATCAGAACCAGCCAACACAAACTGCAGCATATACTGTCATGTTTACTTCGATGAAGTATTATGATGTAACAAAGGAGAAATAATTATTCGATAATTATTTATTTGATAATTATTTATTTGATATGGGTATTATACTTGTGTTTTGTACCTTAACGTTGCATAGTCATAACGACTGTCTCCAGCCAAGTAACGTCTTCATAACCTTTATAGTGTTTGGTCAAATACGACATTTTAGTGTGTAGTTTCTTTTGCCCGTCAGTATAGTTCACAGGTGGACATGGTCTGCACGTGCACGTCATAAATTAGTGCATAGAACGGGAAATAAAAAATATCCCAGATGGTCTAACGGTATTTCGTACAGCTGTTAAAATAATTGTTCTGCAAGATGTTCGTGTTGTACTATTCGATCTATTGTCGTAGCTGCTGTTATTTCATGATTTCGAGAAATATGTAAACAGATTTATACGCCCTGGAAATAGACGCCTGCCATATTGCGGTTTACATTGCACTATTTGAATAGGTGTGTACTATGCACTATTTGAATAGGTGTGTACACACCAGCGTTGCCCATAGTTGTTCGAATATAGGTCAAACTATTTTCATTTTGTATCACAGAGCAATATACTATTTTTGTCTTGCTCATGGTGACTGGTTACGTTTTTATTGGTTTGGGTATTCTTTGCTTGATATCCCTTAAGTCGTAGTCTGTTTTACTCTCCTTCCTAGAGTTCCATACGGCCCCCATTGCACCCGCGGACACACACACACACATACACCCACACATCGACATTACAACCATGTTCCCTGTAAAGCTAATCCAAAAGAAGGTAACACAGCATTTTTATATTTTTAAAATTTTTATTCATTCAGAATCAGTAGATACAAATATACAAAGTACATAATGTAACAACACTTGTACACCGTAAAACATATATTCATATGGGTTGGCATTACACATATTGGAATCTTCATTAGGCTGAAGTTTATGTTGGCTGTTTCTGATATACTAAGTGAGAAACATGACAGTATATGCTGCAGTTTATGTTGGCTGTTTCTGATATACTGAGTGAGAAACATGACAGTATAAGCTGCAGTTTATGTTGGCTGTTTCTGATATACTGAGTGAGAAACATGACAGTATATGCTGCAGTTTATGTTGGCTGTTTCTGATATATTGAGTGAGAAACATGACAGTATATGCTGCAGTTTATGTTGGCTGTTTCTGATATACTGAGTTAGAAACATGACAGTATGAGCTGCAGTTTATGTTGGCTCTTTCTGATATATTGAGTGAGAAACATGACAGTATATGCTTCAGTTTATGTTGGCTGTTTCTGATATATTGAGTGAGTGAGTTTTTAGCAATATTCCAACAATATCACGGCGGGGGACACTACAAATCGGCTTCACACATTGTACCAATATGGGAATCGAACCCGGGTCTTTGGAGTGACGAGCGAACGCTTTAGCCACTAGGCTACCCCACCTCGTCGTTTCTGATATAGTAGAGAAGAATTTAGAATTGTATTCTCGTCGGTGTGGTATCCATATTTGAAACTGAGCTTGTACGTTGTAATGAATTGGGATTAACAAGAAGATTGTTCGAAGAGTGAGTGAGTGAGTGAGTTGAGTTTTACGCCGAACTCAGCAATATTCCAGCCATATAACGGCGATTGTTCGAAGAATCAACAAAAACGTTTAATCACAATTCAAACCCAATCTTCACTACACACTTCCCCTAAAGAGAAAGGTATGTTGTCGTTTCTGTACTCGCTCAGTGATGGCACGCTGCCCTTGTCAAGGAATATTCAAGTGTGTCTGGCCGTTGGTCCCTTCACTTCAAGGTGTAGTCGTGGTGGTGGGGTAGCCTAATGGTTAAAGCGTTGGCTCGTCACGCCGAAGATCCGGGTTCGAATCCCCACATGGGCACAATGTGTGAAGCCCATTTCTGATGTCCCCCGCCGTGATGTTGCTGGAATATTGCTAAAAGCGGCGTAAAACCAAACTCAGTCAGTCAGTCAGTCAGTCAAAGTGTAGTCGTGCATGATCATTCTTCGAACATTACAAAGGCCTAGCTCTAGCTCTTTCGTAGGCTTGATCAGGTTAAGATATTCAAAGCATTAGCAAAGTTTACAAAATGTTTTTGGTAGTACACACAAAGGACATTCTTGTGGGACATATGAATAGTTGACTTGCCTTTGCAAGTGTTTGTGACTGGTGCCACCACTGGGGCAGGCTGTTCTTTTGTCAAACACCTGAGATAATCACTAATTGACAGCCATTCATAAACACATGCTGATGATACAGTCGGAATCGTACACGTGACTCGGGTTTTAGCAGATAAGTCTTAAGATAGAGAAAAAGGTTATGCCATTATTACCTCTTAACTTATTAACCTATTCCAATGCGGCAATACAGTATTCAAGTTAAATCACTGAAATGGTCTTCAGCATCCCACGCTTGTCGTGACCACCTCCGTGGTGTAGTAGTTAGAGTGTCCGCCCGGAGAGCGGAAGGTCGTGGGTTCGATCCCCAAATGCGTCAAACCAAAAGACGTTAAAATATGGTACTTGTTGGTCCCTGCCTGGCGCTCGCCATTAATGGGTACAACAAGGACTGGTCGGCTCGGAGTCAGTATAATGTGTCTGAGTGGGGTATTCATGCTTCACTGCGGCATGGTATCTCAGTGGGCTAGCACTATAAAACCAGCTTAAGTCTGGGCTAGTACAAGTAGCCGCACATGCCCATACACACGCATGCACGTCGTCATACGAGCGAAATATTCGACGTTAAACCCAATTTCACCTCACCTCACCCATGCTTGTCGTAAGACTCGACTAACGGGATCGGGTGGTCAGGTTCACTGATTTGGTTGACACATATCATTGTATCCTGCGTAGATCGATGCTCATGATGTTGATCACTGGGCTGTCTGGTACAGACTCGATTATTTACAGACGGCTGCCATGTAACTGGAATATTGCTGAGTGCAGCGTTTAACAACAAACAAACACACAAACAAACAAACAAACACACAAACAAACAAACAAACGCATCAGTTCGAAGTGATGCAGGTCCTAGACGTTCACCACTTTGGTGCTGACAAACCTAAATACATAATCCGTGTGAAGCGGGATTCGAACCAACGACCACACATTTCTATCTACTAAACGACACGACCTTGAATTGTGGCGTCATAGGACACTGGGTCATGCGTTTATAGACAAACGAAAATACTTCAATATGGTTAACGGAAAACACGAATCTTACTTAAACATATCACATCCTTCTCAAGACCCTGTCTCGTCGTAATGTACATCCAGCAGGAACCCATTCCCACGTCCTTGCCAATATGTCGTTCAACAGCCCCGAGGAGAAGACGCCGGTTGCTGAGATTCTTTACATTTGGTCCACGTCAATTAGGTTTTAATCACACTGTTCATGCAAAGGGCATTGCTGGATATTACATGATAGACGACTAAAGAATTGTCAATATTTGCCATATTCTGCACAAAGAATGAAATCCAGGCGTTTTAGAATGTTTAATGGCGATTCCATGAATTATAATGACAATCTTCTTTGATCCTGGCGTCTCCGCGCGCGGTAGCCCCGCAGCTAATCCATCTAACTTCAGTGTAAACATGGCGTCCATTTCTTTTCCGTATTGAGAATTTACGGCCTAAAAATATCATTTATTACAAAACGCGGCGCATTTTTTTGTCAATAACTATCACGTTGATGAGCATCGTTATTGAACTTGCATTCATAACCCTGGGTGTTGGAAAATTGGCCGCTTCTCAGATTAATGATGATTGGAAAATATTATTATCAATATTATGATCGCGAATGGAGAAGGGACACGCGTATCGCTTTCACACAGAAATAATATATTTAAATATTTCGATATGTGTAATATCGAAGATAACAGGGCGGTTTTGCATGACGAAAAGTTGTCCGATTTCTGTCTGGTGTTGAATGTGTGAAGCCTTTTTCCGGTTTCCCCAGCCGTGACATTGATGGATAATTGCAAAAAGCGGCGTAAAACTGTACTCACCCACTCTGCTGATTTTACACATTATCTCAGAGTGAGTGAGTGAGTTTTACGCCGCATTCAGCAGTACTACAGCTACTAGTATATGGCGGCGGTCTGTAAATAATCCAGTCTGGATCCGGATCAGACAATCCAGTGATCAACATCATCAGCATCGTTCTACGCATTTGGGATGAGTCTGACCACCCGATCCCGTTAGTCGCCTCTTACGACAAGCATGGGTTACTGAAGATCAATTCTAACCCGGACCTCCACGGGTACATTATCTTAGAACAAACTCAGGTATGAGCACGTAACTCGTAAACGCGTCATTTTGGACTTTTTTCCATCATTAAAGGAAGTTATCGATCTATACCCAAAGGCTGGAAGACCTAAGGCAACATCAGACCTACCTACCTCACAATGGAATTCTGTTTTTGCACACGATACAAGTCGGACAATGACTTGTGGGTAGAAATCCTTGCCCGTTAATGAGAGCCTCGTTTTGGGATTAGCTAGAGCTCAGGATGGGACAAATGGCGGCTGCTAAGGTCTCCAGCAGTTCATGACAGAAACGCTGTGTCTAAATTGGCTGGTTACATACGACCGTAAACTAAGCACCGAGTAACAGGTATCTGTATTGTGGATTCCCGTTCATTCGGATGATCTAGAGCCTTGGGACTTGGGGTTAGAATATAAATCCCCACCAACCGACTAAATGGATCAGTAACTTGGATTTTGTATATCTTCGTATCTCACTTGCGGCTCGGGATATCCGTCACTGGTTTGTCTGGTCCAGACACTGCTATTCACAGACGGTCGTTACATCACTGGAATATTGTTCTGTGCGTTTTAAAAAAGAATCGAACAACTGATCTTCTTGATCATCAATACATGATATTCCTACCTGTGAAGATCCGGGATAGAATTGGTCTTCAGCAACCCAAGAGGCGACTAACGGGATCGGGTGGTCAGGCTCGCTGACTTGGTTGATACATACCATCGTATCCCAATGGCGTAGATCGATACTCATCATGTTGATCACTGGATTGTCTGGTCCAGATTCGATTATTACAGACTGCCGCCATATAGCTGGAATATTTCTGAGTGCGGCGTTAAACAACAAACCAACCAACCAACATGGTATTCCTGTTTTTCTATAGGTATATAGAAGTATAGGCCTGTGTGAGTGAGTGAGTGGATTATTGTTTACGCTGTTTATTTCTTATTATCAGAGGGCGTCAGAAATGGTCTTCACACATTCTACACACGTGGGAATCGAGCCCGTTCCTACGGTGAGACAAGCGATCGCTGTAACCATTTGGCTACTTCACCACCGCCTACTTTACCGGCCACTGGCGGTTTCATTGCTTCCATTAGATTAGGAAAGGTGTCTTCAAAGAGTTGATTAAAACTTCTTTCGTCTAAAAAAGATAAATTAAGCAGTTTGGGCTGCTGAGTTATGTCTCTTAGAGGTGCCAGGATCCTATGTTCCAATCCAGATTTCTCCTGATTATGACTACTCGTTTGTTAGTGAATTTAGCTTTACGCCGCTTTTAGCAATATTTCAGCAACATCACGGCGGGGGACACCAGAATGAGCTTCACACATTGTACCCAGGTGTGGAATTGAACCCGGGTCTTCGGCGTGACGAACGAACGCTTTAACCACTGGGCCACCCCATCGTCCCTTTGTGAGCATAATAACCACGCTGATACACAACACCCATTGCTTATCATACAACTGGGTGAGTGAGTCAGTTTAGTTTTACGCCACACTCAGCAATATTTCAGCTATATTGCGGCGGTCTGTATATAATCGAGTCTGGACCAGACAATCCAGTGATCAACAACATGAGCATCGATCTGCGCAATTGGGAACCGATGACATGTGCCAACCAAGTCAGCGAGCCTGACCACCCGATCCCGTTAGTCACCTCATACGAAAAGCATGAGTTACTGAAGGCCAATATTCTATCCCGGACCTTCACGGGTTTATCATACAACTGACCTACATATAGCAAAGGCTACTTAATGCATTCATTTTAGACATCACTGACAGCTCCACACCACCACGGACAGTGGGTTGGATAATATACCCAATCTCCCGTGTTGCTGATCTTGAGACCATGAATCATTTGGTCGTCCCCTACAAGGTTGTAGGGAACCTTATCTAACCCCAAATCCCCTGGGGTCGATTTTCTTTTAAGACCGGCCATTCTTCAATCACTACTTCTAAACATACAAGTCTTTTGATTGAAGCCATACAGATTGATTTATAATCCAACATATTTAGCGAACAATGTTTTTCGATTTCTGTAAAAATTCATGAGGCACAAATATTCGTGTAAGTATTTTCGCGAACAAATGTTTTTGCGACCAGTTAGTTTGTTATATTTTTCATACCAATATTTCTCGTGAATTACCAAGTTTTTCGTGATTTTACATTTTGACATTTCTAGTTTACAAAATAGGGCCTTTGACCATCTTGGTCATTCCAACTGCCCCCGTTGACTTCAGTAATACCTAGCACACGTCAGGCAACAGGGGATCTACTGTAAACGTTGTGAAAAAAGCTATTCATTTGCTTAATGTTTTCTTTTTAAATCCCTCGCAATCTTGTTCGCCAAAGGAAATTAAATCGGAAGTGATGCTTCCCCTCACGAACCTTCTGTTTGAAGAGCCGAATCAAAATTATTCAACCGATGAAGAGAAACGCCATGAAGTCGAAGTCAAAGAAAACCCCGAAACCCGGCAGAGAGGCTGCCATTGTATGGATCCACCGTGTCTGGGGTATCGCAGACGTATTATAGATCAACTATGGCGATGCCGAATGCAATCAGCCAGCATGTTCTAGGTTCACAAAATGATTGGCCTCCAAGAAAACAAAGATGTATGTCATACAAATGTCTTTGCAGAATCACTTGTTTCCAAAGTTGCATTGTTAGTCTTCATGCAACCGTCTTCACAGAATCTCTGGTATCCAAGGTAACGAGGTTCCACCGTGTACATAAATTCTACGAAGTCTTAGTCGACTCGCTGGTTTCCATAGTAACAAGGCACTACTGTATACATATGTTTTCACAGAATCACTGGTATCTAGGGTAACAAGGTTCCACCGTGTACATAAACTCTACGAAGTCTTCGCCGACTCACTGGTTTCCATAGTAACAAGGCACTACTGTATACATATGTCTTCACAGAAACCATGGTGTCCAGGGTAACAATATTTATACGTCTTCTGACTGACTGACTGAGTTTGGTTTTTACGCCGCTTTTAGCAATATTCCAGCAACATCACGGCGGGGGACACCAGAAATGGGCTTCACACATTGTGCCCATGTGGGGATTCGAACCCGGGTCTTCGGCGTGACGAGCCAACGCTTTAACCATTAGGCTACCCCACCGTCCTATACGTCTTCACAGGTTGGTGGGGGCGTGATGGTGGCTGAAGTGTTGGGCCAATATCCCGGGTTAAATCGGACATGTCTGTAAGGCTAGCTCGGTGGAGGGGTTGAGGCTGCACACATTGCACTCATGATTGGAATCAAACCCGGGCCATCGACGTGACGAGCGAATGCTTGAACCATTAGGCTACCCCACGGCCCAGCAGTGAATGAATGAACATTTGTTATTTTAGTAATTTATCTATATTTCATTCTGTGTTTCCCCATCTCCGCTCGCCCTGACTTTTCATTCCGGCGTAAACAAATATAAAAGTTTTCTTTTCCCATTATGCTCCCCTTATTGTGCTCTAACGTGATAAAACTTCTCTTACCTTTGCACACTTATAGAAATAGTTATACACAGACATTCTATTCTAAGGTGTTAGGTTATCTAAAACTGGACGCAACTCAGTACTGCGACTTGCGGCGCCTGGGAGGACAATACATTTGACAATTTCACAAAAGTTACACCCACATCAGTTCGAACTATTTCAATACATACCACACACCATTAAATAATTTGTTCCTATTTTCAGGAGAGTTTTGTTCCGAAAATACCATGTGCATTCTTACAAATCCTTAATGACGTATTCTATTCGATCCCAAAAGGGAGACTCTGGACATTAATTGTTCTAAATTTCCTGTATATCGTTTCAAGCCCCTGCGTTATTTATGGATGAAAAAAAGTAACTGTTGCCTTTTTCAACTCAACATTTCTTTAAGGTTTAAAATTTATATTTTACATTTGTATTTAGTTACAACTGTATAATACGATACCCGTGGCAAAGCAGACTATTAGAGGGTGAGTGAGTGAGTGAGTTTAGTTTTTACGCCGCACTCAGCAATATTCCAGCTATATTGCGGCGGTCTGTAAATAATCGAGTCTGGACCAGACAATCCAGTGATCAACAACATGAGCATCGATCTGCGCAATTGGGAACCGATGACATGTGTCAACCAAGTCAGCGAGCCTGACCAACCGATCCCGTTAGTCGCCTCATACGACAAGCATGGGTTACTGAAGATCAATATTCTAATCCGGACCTTCACGGGTCTCCATGCGACATGATGTTTGAGTAACTGGGCTTTGGGGATTGGATGGTTACTAATGGTGACTTTTGGTTAAATTTGTGACCTTGGTGATTGTGTGTCACCGTTAAGATATAATATATGATCGGTGGAGCCAGGTCAAGCCAGACAGAGCCAACCTGGATATCTTTGCAATGTTAACCATTCCCTATATTATATTCAAGTAACGACAATTGACATTGATCTTACTCAGTTATATTAATTATTGTGCCCATGTAGGAATCGAACCCGTGTCTTCGGCGTAATGAGCAAACACTTAAGACTACCTTACAGCCCTGACTTTAAAACAACATTTTGAATAATACATTGTCGTAAATCCTAAATCCTTATTCGCTTGTGATGATTGTCATTTGTCAATTTACCCATAATTAAAAAATGGGTCATTAAAAAGTAGCATGAAAAGCAGCCATATGTGCCATGAGAGATGAAGTTTAAAATTCAGATTTACATATAAAAAAAAAACTTCTCACGAAAACATAAATAATCCGTCATGATTTTTGGATTTGCAAAAATATCGATTTTCATTTTCATGTATTTCTAAAAAATAGATTTCATATCTTTCATTTTCAATAATCTCCCGGATCACGTTTCGTAACATTCTTAACGCGACTTTTCGAACAAATCGTGAGATGATTGACAAGAGACATTTGACTAATGTTTCCAGGAGACGTTTCTGGGAAACCCTGGCTCGTCTTCTATGGAGAAATATTGAGCAATATCACCCTGCCAATTCCTCGATGACGTAAAAACACCGCACGACCTTATATTCAATTACAGATGTGTGGAAAAAACAATAGGAATTTTTTTCTTCTCAGCGATAATCAAATAAAATATAATCTATGAGATATAATAACTGCCGTCTTATAGGAAATATTTTAAGAATTGATATTAAATATGACGCATTCATAACCCAGGCTGGATGTAATATACATCAGACTTTGATTTATTATAAAATCTATTGACAACGTAATTAAATGTGTTGAGAACCTTATTGTAAGATGTATATTAAATTTACTTTAGGTCCTTTGGGAAAAAGTTCAAAGCAGTGACGGAAAAACATATTTTACAAATAAACACATTTGCAAAAACTTATAATGCTGTTTTCGGAAAGTAATGATATGTAAAGAAGTTAGAAACATAACATGCTCGTTTTCTTGTGTCTGTATGCCCACAAAATGTTTAGTGTTATTGAAAAACTTTTTATATCATTATAGCAGAAAATAAATGGACAAAAACAATCCGTATCAGAAAAGATAGAAATGTACCGTTATACCTCTGGTGGATGATAACGTGGTTATCGCATTGCTATGCAGAAACTGATTTCGATATGTTGTGATCTATGGTGTATCTATGGTCATAGGATTGTCATTATTTTGTCAATTAGGGGCGGAGGGGTAGCCTAGTGGTTAAAGTGTTCGTTCGTCACGCCGAAGACCCGGGTTCGATTCCCCATATGGGTATAATGAGTGAAGCCCATTTCTGGTGTTCCCTGCCGTGATATTGCTGGAATATTGCTAAAAGCGACGTAAAAACTAAACTCACTACTTTGTCAATTGATTCCAATGCGTCGTAAAATATGATTCAGTACTTGTACTTAATACTTCCTAGTACCCTTGTGGCGGTGGGGTAGCCTAGTGGTTAAAGCGTTAGCTCGTCACGCCGAAGACCAGGGTTCGATTCCCCACATGGGTACAGCGTTTGAAACCCATTTCTGGGTTCCCCCGCCGTGATATTGCTGGAATATTGCTAAAGAGGCGCAAAACTAAACTCACTCATTTACTCCTGGTACCTTGGGAACAAAACGTGTTCTTTTGTGAACTTTCATTGAGGTATACCATTAGAATCACAGAGGACATCCCGTGAATATCCGACTAGAATTGGTCTTCAGTAACCTATGCTGAGGGGGTGAATAACGGGATCATGGGTGACTGACTGACTGACTGAGTTTGGTTTTACGCCGCTTTTAGCAATATTCCAGCAATATCACGGTGGGGGACACCAGAAATGGGCTTCACACATTGTACCCATGTGGGGATTCGAACCCGGGTCTTCGGCGTGATGAGCCAACGCTTTAACCATTAGGCTACCCCACCGCCCCGGATCATGAAATGGTGCCAGATGCCGACATCACGCAGTCAGGCTCACTGACTTGGTTGACGCATGTCATCGTTTCCCAATTTAGATCGATGCTCATGATATCTATCACTGGATTGTCTGGTCCAAACACGATTACTTATAGACCACCGCCATATAGCTGTAATATTGCTTAATGTGGCGTAAAACTCACTCACTCACTCTGAGATAATGTGTAAAATCAGCAGAGTGAGTGAGTACAATATCCTGTACCTGAAGTGCGGCGCAAAACATCAACATCGCTTATAAGTCAGAATGTAACCGAGTCGGCGCTGACCATGTCTTACGTCTGAGATCCAAAGGTCACTGGCACCAAGGGTCAAGATTACCATGTTTGTGTCTCTGGAATGGGTTCGGTTACCTCCAACAGAGACTATAATTGACGTTCTCTCTACTCCCAGAACGGACCAAAGTGAGGCATTGTAATGCCTCTAATGGCGACTCCTTAAAAAGCCCCGACTTATATTTTCTACCTCTCCAAAGGACAGAACCGAATGAAGAATCGGATTCAAATTAGGTTTAATTGGAATCTGATTGTACAAAAGAGCTCGATTTCAAGTTCCTTTAATTTGTTCGTTAAATAGAAAACATTCTGATTTTTTTAGCAAAACCTTGAACACATAAAAAGAGACCGTTTATGGCGTCTGAAGTTCCATTCCTTCTGAATGTAGAACTAATTGCACTGTCAAATGGAAAGATTCTACCAAAATGGTCAAAATTGAAAAAGGGACGTAAAAGTTTTGTTTGTTAATTTGTTGTTTAACGCCGTACTCATCAGCACGTCAGTGTCTGGATCAGTTATTATTAACTATCAACAGCGTCGGGAGTGAGTACGCCGCTTTTAGCAATATTGCACCCATATTGTACCTATGTGGTGAATCAAACCCGGGTCTTCAGCGTGACGAGCGGACGATTTAACCAATAGGCTACCCCACCGCCCCACCGCCCCACCACCCCACCGCATCCTTGGCACCATGCCTTACCCTCCGATCGATTTGGTCATTACTTAAGACAATATTCATGTGAATTGGGACCAATTCAATACCGGGATAACCATCTAAGCGAAAGTAAGTATATCCTAAAAATATACTGTTAAAAAAAAAGAAACGCATAACCCAGAAATCTGTTGCGAAAATGTATTTTCAAACATGTATAACTCGTCCACAAATAGACTTTAGGGCATGGCGCTTTACATCAGTTTAGAAGAAGGTAATGTCTATACAACCACGTGGATAATTTTAGATAACGGAGACGCTGAGCGCGATGGTGACCACGTAGCATGGTCCCGAGGTCGGGTCTCCTGGCTCTCAGTGCAATCTCTCTCAACCTGTTCTGTACAGTTTGACCGGATATCCTCCGAAGTTCAGGCACCCTGGCTGCTGTGCTCTCACACGTGGCAGTACGATCACGCAAATGTAGTACCCGGATGTACCTATCTTGGGCTGCAGTGGTGACTCGAGGTCACCTGTACGGGGAGGGTCATTTGTTATACTTGTTTGGTTGTCACGAGGTGCAAGCAGTGATATCGTGTTCAGACTAACATTCAGACGCCTGGCAACAGAAAATTGGTAAGCTCTAGCTTGGATTCTTTCGATGGCGATGTTCCGTGTCGCAGCTTCAAGACGTGGCGTAGTGATTTGACCTTGAAACTCCTTCAAAACGAAGGCCGATTTCCGAAAGTAATCTGAATTTTTATAGCCAGACAGTGCATGCTCTTTGCTGCACAATTTCAAGTGGAAGGTGATTTCTGTTGCGTTGTGGCGATGCCGTTTTAATTCTTGTAAGAAATCTCATCAAAATCAACATTTTCAGGTAAAGTCGATTTTTCACTTGTGCAATAGTGTAAAATCATATTATCAACACTTTTGTTGCATGTTTTGACGATTGTTTGAACACAATTGGTAATTAATAGATTTTAAAAAATACAAAACGCATATGCGTTTCCTTTTTGGGATAGTATATATAATTGGGCTTTAATCCATGTTTAAGGATGAATCCACATTATAGAGTCTGAAATACGTTTATATAGACAGAAGATTGGAGGTGTCACATTGAGCATAATACGCATACGATGGCACAGGTTGTCCAGTCGCCTGGGGCAGAGTTGTGTCCCTTTGGCACACCAGAAGCCTATGTCCGTGGGTTCGAATCCCTGTCCGATCCGATTAGGTTTCTTGGTAAGTCAGCACCCTACCTATGGGTGTCATCAATAACAGCGCATCGATGACTGTGCATCATTGACTACTCTTCACATACTACGCATCATGGACTACGCATCACAGACTTCGCATTACATACTACGCATCATGGACTACGCATCACAGACTTCGCATCACAAACTACGCATCACAGACTACGCATCACGAACTACGCATAACAGACTACGCATCACGAACTACGCATCACAGACTACGCATCACGAACTACGCATCATCGACTACGCATCATGGACTAGGCATCACGAACTACGCATCACAGACTACGCATCATGGACTACGCATCATAGACTACGCATAATCGACTACGCATCATGAACTACGCATCACAGACTACGCATAATCGACTACGCATCACGAACTACGCATTACGAACTACGCATCACAGACTACGCATCACAGACTACGTTCATGTGGAATCCTAGCCTTAACCTTCATTTTTCAAATTTGCTCAGCAGTATTTAACAAAATACAAGAAGTCGGAAGTTAATTTAGTTGATTTATTGCTTTAACCTAGGTGCTCGTTTAGGATCCTGAATTCCCGTTCCACACCTTAGCTTCATAACTCCCATATATTAACATGCACCTACATAGGCTACGATAATCGTGAGTCCAAGATCGTTCAGCTGAAAGGTGTTGTATTGTATCCTAGTTTTAAATACAGTAAACTAAGTTTATATATAACTCGATGCTCATTATGTCAATCACTGGACTGACTGGTCCAGACTAGATTATTTACAGACCTCCGCCATATACAACTTCGTGCATTTTGTGCTTTTATTATTAATATTGCCGTAACACTTAATCTGTGTGTGAGTTTGGTTTATTGCCTCTTTTAGCAATATTCCAGCAATATCACGGCGGGGGACGCCAGAAATGGGCTTCACACATTGTATCAGCGTGACGAGCGGACTCTTTAACCATTAGACTACCCCACCGCCCCCTTAACTATCAAAGGGGTAATTTTGTCCTAGTTTCGGTCCTATGTGACTGACCGAAAACAGTCAGTAGTCATCAAGACGTCTCATTCCTCCACTGTCACAGTTGACTTCGGAGTACCGCAGGGCTCTGTGCTGGGACCGTTACTCTTCACCCTGTATACCAGGCAGCTGGAGCAGGTTATCAGCAATCACCAGGTACTGCATCATCTATATGCTGACGACACCCAGATGGTTGACAGCTTTCTCCCAGCCAGGGACACATCACCATTGACCAATCTTGAGGACTGCTGCTCTTCAGTAAAGTCATGGATGAATGACAATATGCTTAAACTAAATGAGGACAAGACAGAGGCTATGCTTGTAGGCCCTAAAGCCCGTGTGTCAAAGGTGAACATCAGCCATCTCACTATTGGGGAAACAGAGATTTATTTCTCAACTTCTGTAAAAGATCTAGGAGTATATTTACAGTCAGACCTTTCAATGGAAAGACAAGTATCGGAGATCTGCAAGTCATGTTATCATCATATCCGGACCATCGGAAAAATACGACATCTACTGACTGAATGTTCTAAAGCTGCCCTTGTTCGTTCCCTCATTCTTTCCAGAATAGACTATTGTAATAGCTTGCTTTTAAACATCTCACAAGAGCTCTTAAACCGTCTGCAACGCATAGAAAATATTGCAGCACGGATTGTGAGCAAAGCACCAAAGTTCTCAAGCATGACCCCTATTCTAAAACAGTTACACTGGTTGCCCATAAGAGCTAGAGTGAACTTTAAAGTTTTAACCCTCGTCTACCAGTGCATACTAGGCACTGCTCCAGCCTATCTCAAAGAACTGTTCAAACCATATCTTCCATGCAGACAGCTTCGCTCCAGTGACAAAAACTTACTTCACATTCCAAAATGGAAGTTGAAATCCTATGGTTTTCGTTCCTTTCAAGTGGCGGCCGCGATGAACTGGAATGAGCTACCAGCTCACCTTAGAACAAGCCCAACAGTCACATGTTTCAAATCAAACCTAAAGACATACCTTTTCTCTATGTTTTACAAATGACTCCTAAATTCTATCTTGTCTGCGCTATGAGCATGCTGTCGGTGTGGAATTAGCGCAATATAAATGGACTAATTATTATTATAATTTATCCATTTAATAAGAACAGAACATGTCCCATTTTACTGTTTTTGGAACACACCTATGCTGAGGAATGATATATCTCCGATTTTAAAATGATGACATTTATTTATTTATAGACAGAAACTGATGCCTATGAACCACTGAATAATGTGGAGTTTAACCTTGACCTTGTATGTATCATTCATAAATGCCATTCAAAGTCTTTATCAGTAGGATAATTTAATGAGAATCACGTGCAATAATGCACCTGTCTCGTCACAATAGCATCTCTAATGATGGTCATCTCATGCCTCATCTGTTGCTAACAACCCTCAGATCGATATCACACACACTAAAATAGCTTTTAATATTAGTAATACATTGTCTACATGCGTCACATTAGCTTGCCTTTGTGTCATGGCGACTAATTACCTTACCACCTCCGAGTCTATTGTCAAGGGATGTACTTCTACGTGGACATGCTGTGGGCAGGTAATAAGGGTATGTGTAAAGATGGCCCTCATTTGAACCCATTCACCGACTCCAACAATGCAATTCTAATTACAGGTCATCAACTCCGTCACACCGGCGCTGTGGCAGTTACGTTCAGCATATTTCTCCGAAAAACACCAGCAGTGGAAAAATAACATACGCACGCACGCACGCACGCACGTACGCATACACAGATTTATCGGCGCTGGTATGAACGCCTGTTTCACCTCAAACTGACGGATCTCAATGCAATTTATGAATAGGTATACACATATACCAGTGTTAACTATAGGGGAACATATCTAGGTGAAAGTAGTTCCCTTTATTACAACTAAGCACTAAAATATTCTATTCAGGGTGAACCGCCTTCGTGGTGTAGTGGTTAGAGCGTCCGCCCGGAGAGCGGAAGGTCGCGGGTTCGATCCCCTCCCGCGTCATACCAAAAGACCTTAAAATGTGGTACTTGTTGGTCCCTGCCTGGCGCTCGGCATTACAACAAGGGTACAACAAGGACTGGTCGGCTCGGAGTCAGTATAATGTGTCTGAGTTGGGTATCCATGCTTCACTGCGGCATGGTATCTCAGTGGGCTAGCACTATAAAACCAGCTTAAGTCTGGGCTAGTACAAGCAGCCGCACATACACATCCACACGCATGCACGTCGGCATATGAGCGAAATATTCTCAAGCACGACGTTAAACCCAATTTCACCTCACCTCTATTCGGGGTCACTGGTTATTTTTTTATTGGTTTGAGAATAGTCCCATTGCAGCGTGGACTGGTTCCCGGATTCTCCGCTTGACGGCCAATCTCGAACGAGTGGGAACCAGTCTAATTGAAGTCATGTCGCACACATCATGGTGAACATGACGTCACTAGTGATTTAATATGACAATGGACCAACTGAACTGATGCCTCCCACTCAGGATAGCCTTATTTTCCAAACTGATGTGTCTGTAATTAAATAGGAGCGTTCGCTCGTCACGCAGAAGACCCGGGTTCGATCACATGCCCTCGTGTTTTTGCGAGGATTAAAGATGTAAAAACACATAAAACATTTGAGATGACCCCCGACACGAAATGCTTCACAGTACAATACATTATAACAAGCATTTCAAGTCGGGGGTCATCTCAAATGTTTTATGTGCTTTTAACATCTTTAATCCTCGCAAAGACACGAGGGTCTGACTGGGCCTGAAGAGGCGACTGGGTCAAGTGGTCAAGCTCGCTGACTTGGTAAATGTCTTTGTATCTCAGCAGCGTAGACCGATGCCCACGATGCCAATACCTGGGTTGTCTGGGAACATTTATGAGTGGCGCTAAACCACAAACAATTCTGGTAATTCTATAAAGTGCTGATAGTAAAAATAAACTGGAAAATACATAAATTATAAATTTCAATGAATTGATCTTTAAGAATTCTTTCGACCTGTGAAAACAGCAATGACGAAGACAAATACACTAAACGCCAAAAGAAACGTTACCCTCCTACATTTACGAATTACTGGAAAACTATCAAAGATATGTTTAGAAGGTATTTAGAAGGTATTAGTTTACAAGAAAGTTTAACAACACAGCTTTGTGCAAATCACGAAAAGAGATTTTCAAATGCATTCATATATATTTAGGTGAAATGCATCTTCTTCAGAAGAGTTAAATTGTCCTATTTTCGACCATGCCGAAAAAAACCGATAACAGTGATTTAGATGTCCAAAAGAAAGGTTGACATAAAATTCTGCTTTGGAATAAACCATTTAAAGTCACCATTTTTCAACTACGATAACAAGAAACAAGTGTTGTAGAGTGACTGTGTAAACTTGTAAAATAATCATTCCTATGATTTCAGTCTTTTAAAACATTTTCTGCTGATTTGCAGTAGTGAAAACAAGTAAAAAGTGTCTTTGATATTGTGAAAAAGTGTTTAGGAACATCTAAAATTATCATTGTTAACATATTTGCTTGCAAAGTAACATTTTTCCATTTTCTGTTTACACTTAGCAATATCAATCTCCAAAACATAGCAATATTCAAGCAGTATTTGCATCCATTTCACGTGTAGAATGATTGTATAGGATATAAAGATAGACTAGGATGCATGATATGATACACAAGTACGAGAAATGTGCCACGATTAACAGCTGAAGAGAGAGAAAGAGCCATTGGGATTGTGCAGGTGGGGTCAACATACAATGCTGTTGCCAACGCCATCGGATGCCACCGTATCACGGTTACCAGACTTATTCAGCGCTACAGACAGGCTGAGGTCAACGTTGACAGACCAAGAAGTGTACGTCCGCGCATCACAACGCCAGCTGAAGATAGGTACCTCCGTCATTAAGGAAAGAGGGTAACGTTTGGGCTTTTTTGCGTGTAGTGTATAATGGTTGCTTACAATACGGCATTACTCAGTATTTGCATAACCCTATCTATCAATTTATACGATATTACCTTAATACCATAATTTAGGATAAAATAATTATATAGAGTATGAGATAATTATGTGGGACAAACAAACATTATATATAATGTACAATTACACAAGCCGAAATTCTAGCACAGAAGGAAACCTCTTCTAATTAGATTAGATTAGAGTGAGGGAGGCAGTCCAGTTTTACGCCGCTTTTAGCAATATTCCAGCAATATCACGGCGGGGAATTGGCTTCACACACTGTACCCATATGGTGAACCGAACTCGGGTCTTCGCGTGACGAGCGAACGCTTTAACCTCTAGGCTACCCCACCACCCCTTTAAATTGGACTGACTGACTGAGTTTGGTTTTACGCCGCTTTTAGCAATATTCCAGCAACATCACGGCGGGGGACACCAGAAATGGGCTTCACACATTGTACCCATGTGGGGATTCGAACCCGGGTCTTCGGCGTGACGAGCCAACGCTTTAACCATTAGGCTACCCCACCTCCCCCTTTAAATTGGAACTGTGAGGTGTATATGAGTGAGTGAGTGGGGGTTTTGCCAGCTTTTATCAATGTCCCGGTGGGGAACACCAGACATGGGTTTAATAGGCGACTATAACGGCGACGGGTGGTCACGCTAGCTGACTTGGTTGACCGCGCCATATATCTGGCATATTGCTGAGTTAAAGAAAGCAACCAAACTGAACACATTGTACCCATATGTTGGCAATGTACCCGGGTCTTCGGTGTGATGAGCGAACACTTTAACCACTAGACACACACACAGACACACACAGACACACACACACACACACACACACACACACACACACACACACACACACACACACACACACACACACACACACACACACACACACACACACACACACACACACACACACTGAAGACTAAAACTGTAAACCAAATCGCTTATTACCCATCCAGCCGTGAATGAAAACCAAGTTCCATTCCGAGCTACATATCTAACTGTGAAATTAATGATAAAACTGTTTTCCAAATCAGTTATTACCCGTCCTGCCATGAATTAAAACCAAATTCCATTCCGTGTTAATCGAATCGAATTGCCTTGTAGGTTATTCCACAACGCCGGAAGGGCACGCCATGAAGGTAAATGGGTGCAGCGAGAATTTTATTACGATCCGCAGAAACAGCTTCCGCTAACCACAGGCATAAAATGTATGTGTTGCTGGTAAATTAGAAACTTAAGTTGGATTTGACGGTGTACACACCGATAGACCGAGCGCAAGAGTAGCATGAAGCGTTTAATACGGAGTATAACGATCTTAGCACCATACTGCAAGCACATGTTGGTGTTGTGAGAGATAGATATTTAGAGAAAAAGAGAGAGAGAAAGAACGAGAGAGAGAGAGATGTAGATTGACAGAGATGGAGAGAAAGTGAAAGAAAGATGGAAAGAGAGTGTGAGTGTGCTTGTGTGTGTGTTTTGTGGGGTAGGTGTGTAGTGTTTTTGTGTGTGTGTGTGTTTGTGTGTTCTCTTGTGTGTAGGGGGTGGTGTGTGTTTGTGTTTCTCACGTGTGTTGGAGGAGAGGGGGTAGATGTGTAGTGTTTTTGTGTTTTCTTGTGTGGGGGGCGTGTAGGGGGGGTAGGTGTATGTGTGGTTATCTCGTGTGTTTGCGTGTGTTTCTTTCGTGCGTTTTGTGGGGAGTGTAGGGGGGGGGTAGGTGTATGTGTGTTTATCTCGTGTGTTTGCGTGTGTTTCTTTCGTGCGTTTTTGTGGGGGGAGTTTAGGGTGGGTAGGTGTTTGTCAATGTACGTCCGTGCGTGCGTTCACGCGATCGTGCGTGCGTACAGGAAATATGTAAGATATAAAATGATGGTGTGCAATAAAGTCAGATCGAAACATGCAGGAGATAGCTGATAGGAATATTGTATGTCGAATGTAGCTGTATTTATCGTTTCCAGTCCGGTAACTATTTTCAAACATAAAAGAAACAAAACATCCCATTCATGTTAATGGTAAACACCATCTGCTGTTACACACAAAAAGTCGTGATAATGGTGAGCAATATTTTCAATTCATGGCCCGTGTAAATTATTTACGACAGACTGATTAAAAATAATATCTAGCACAGAAAACATTCAGTGTATGGGCATGTGTGATGATTGGCCTTAGTTTCTACATTGTAAGCATTGAAACACGCCAATAGTCAAGTACGTCTCTGTCTACCGCAACCTGTTGCTTCGGTATACTCTGCCTCGACTTGCTAATGGCCGTCCTAAAAGGAAACAACAAATTAAATAAAAATAAATATACTGCCGTATGAGGTAGAGACGGCTTTATAATTGGTAATAAAGTAATAAATATCTTTAGAGATAAAGAGAAAGAGGGAGTGAGGGGGAGAGTGAGGAGAGAGGGGTGGGAAGAGGAGGGAGATTGTAGGAAGGAGAGAGGGTGGGTGGGGGAATATGAGAGAGAGAGAAAGAGAGAGAAATAATCGGTGTGTGTGTGTGTGTGTGTCAGTGTGTGTGTGTGTGTGTGTGTGTGTGTGTGTGTGTGTGTGTGTGTTTGTTCAGTGTGTGTGTTTTCAGGGTGCTAATCCCATGTTATAGTCCGTTTGGCTCAAAAGCGGACCGATGAATTGCAATCTAACTCGAAAACTAATAAACATATAATACTCAATGAAACGCTGATCATAATCAAAACATCAGACCAACTCTGTGATTTGTTTGCAGAATTTATGTCCTAAAATTAAAAATATGTTTAACAAACTATCATTAAAATGTTGACACAGTTCACTATTTGCTACGAGGGAGGAGTGCAGAGAAAGGGACAGCCAGGTGTTAGAGAGGCACGTGCACAAGTGCCGACAAAGTTATTGATTCATTAACCTTTGCTGTGCCGTCTCCTTTCTCGCACACCTGGCTGTCCCTTTCTCTGCAATCCTCTCCTGGTAACAAATAGTGAACTGTGTCAATATTTTAATGATAGTTTGTTAAACACCTTTTTTATTTTTAGGATATAAATTCTGCAAAAACCTCACAGAGTAGGTCTGACGTTTTGATTATGATCAGTGTTTCATTGAGTATTATATTTTTATTAGTTTTCGAGTTAGATTGCAATTCATCGGTCCAATTGTGAGCCAAACGGACTATAGTAATCATTTGAATGTTTATACAATGACGCCACTACCATATAAGCTACGGCAAATGTCACCACACACCTTTCAAGGGATATTTTTCAAAACATAGCTATAACAAGGGTAAAGGGAAGCTACTCCGGTCTGTTAGAATCTACCTGGTCATATTTCCTTATCGAACGTCACGAAATGCAGTCAGATGTCCCATATCGCGACAAAGAGAAACAAATCAAAGTTGGCTAAATCCAACTGTTTTAAATATTCGGGAAAGACTCAAAGACCACACAAAGCTCAACAAGCACAGGTGTGGTATAGAAATACCACTACCGTCCTTCACATTGCTTCTCAATTAAAATCGCCAGCGTTGCCTACTCCTGGCAATGGCAGCAACATCGTCCCTTTGAGATCCTGATTGTGTATACCTCAGTCTAGATATCTTTTTATAAGCATACCAAGCATCCCCGATCTTTTTCAGATCCGATTTGTCAGTCTGACTCCACAGCCGATTGACCATGGCGACGCCATGTTTGTTAACACGAATCCGCTCCAGCATACATGTATTTGAGATTTTGAGCCACTATTTGCAAGGATCCAAGGACTAAGGATAGAGTACATGACAACCTAATATGAAAATAACACAGCTAATCCTAAGGACTGTGAATAAAAATCAAGTAAACGTACTGCCTTTATATGTTTTATATGCACTAAAATATTATCATGTATGCGTATAAATAACTCAAGTATTGTATGCACTTAAATATGTATCATATATCGGTATTACCTGTGTATGTATCATATGCACATGAATATCATCATGTATGTGCACTACTTATACATATCCCACAGGTACGTACATATGTATATGTATGTGTATTCCTTATGTATCATATCCACTTAATTATGTATCATTCATGTGTATTACTTAATATGTATCACATATTCGTTTAATTATCTGTGTTTCATATGCACTTAAATATGTATTATATATTCGTTTACTTATCTATGTATCATATGCACATAAATATGTATCATATATTCGTTTACTCATCCATATATCATATGCACATAAATATGTATCTATATTCGTTTACCAAGTTATGTATCATATGCACTTAAATATCTATCATATATTCGTTTGATTAATTATGTATAATATGCACTTAAATATGTATCGTATATTCGTTTACTCATCTATAGATCATATACACTTAAATATGTATCGTATATACGTTTACTCATCTATATATCATATGCACATAAATATGTATCATATATTCGTTTACTCATTTATACATCATATGCACATAAATATGTATCATATATTCGTTTACTCATCTATATATCATATGCACATAAATATGTATCTATTTTCGTTTACTAAGTTATGTATCATATGGACTTAAATATGTATCATATATTCCTTTACTCATCTATATATCATATGCACATAAATATGTATCTATATTCGTTTACTAAGTTATGTATCATATGCACTTAAATATGTATCATATATTCGTTTACTCATCTATATATCATATGCACATAAATATGTATCATATATTCGTTTACTCATCAATATATCATATGCACTTAAATATATATCATATATTCGTTTCTTAGTTATGTATCACATGCACTTAAATATGTATCATATATTCGTTTGATTATCTAAGTATCATATGCACTTAAATATGTATCATATATTCGTTTACTCATCTATGTATCACATGCACTTAAATATCTATCATATATTCGTTTGATTATCTAAGTATCATATGCACTTAAATATGTATCATATATTCGTTTACTCATCTATAGATCATATGCACTTAAATATGTATCATATATTCGTTTACTCATCTATATATCATATGCACTTAAATATGTATCATATATTCGTTTACTCTTCTATATATCATATGCACATAAATATGTATCATATATTCGTTTACTCATCTATACATCATATGCACATAAATATGTATCATATATTCGTTTACTCATCTATATATCATATGCATATAAATATGTATCATATATTCGTTTACTCATCTATATATCATATGCACATAAATATGTATCTATATTCGTTTACTAAGTTATGTATCATATGCACTTAAATATGTATCATATATTCGTTTACTCATCAATATATCATATGCACTTAAATATGTATCATATATTCGTTTCTTAGTTATGTATCACATGCACTTAAATATGTATCATATATTCGTTTGATTATCTAAGTATCATATGCACTTAAATATGTATCATATATTCGTTTACTCATCTATGTATCACATGCACTTAAATATGTGTCATATATTCGTTTGATTATCTAAGTATCATATGCACTTAAATATGTATCATATATTCGTTTACTCATCTATATATCATATGTACTTAAATATGTATCATATATTCGTTTACTCTTCTATATATCATATGCACATAAATATGTATCATATATTCGTTTACTCATCTATACATCATATGCACATAAATATGTATCATATATTCGTTTACTCATCTATATATCATATGCACATAAATATGTATCATATATTCGTTTACTCATCTATATATCATATGCACTTAAATATGTATCATATATTCGTTTACTCATCTATATATCATATGCACATAAATATGTATCATATATTCGTTTACTCATCTATATATCATATGCACATAAATATGTATCATATATTCGTTTACTCATCAATATATCATATGCACATAAATATGTATCATATATTCGTTTACTCATCTATATATCATATGCACATAAATATGTATCATATATTCGTTTACTCATCTATATATCATATGCACTTAAATATGTATCATATATTCGTTTACTCATCTATATATCATATGCACATAAATATGTATTATATATTCGTTTACTCATCTATATATCATATGCACATAAATATGTATCATATATTCGTTTACTCATCTATATATCATATGCACATAAATATGTATCATATATTCGTTTACTCATCTATATATCATATGCACATAAATATGTGTCATATATTCGTTTACTTATCTATATATCATATGTACATACACATGTATCATATATTCGTTTACTCATCTATATATCATATGCACATAAATATGTATCATATATTCGTTTACTCATCTATATATCATATGCACTTAAATATGTATCATATATTCGTTTACTCATCTATATATCATATGCACTTAAATATGTATCATATATTCGTTTACTTATTTATGTATCAAATGCACATAAATATGTATCATATATTCGTTTTCTCATCTATATATCATATACACATAAATATGTATCATATATTCGTTTGCTCATCTATGTATCATATGCACATAAATATGTATCTATATTTGTTTACTCATCTATATATCATATGTACATAAATATGTATCATATATTCGTTTACTCATCTATATATCATATGCACATAAATATGTATCATATATTCGCTTACTCATCCATATATCATATGCACATAAATATGTATCATATATTCGTTTACTCATCTTTATATCATATGCACTTAAATATGTATCATATATTCGTTTACTCATCAATATATCATATGCACTTAAATATGTATCATACATTCGTTTACTCAGCTATATATCATATGCACATAAATATGTATCATATATTCGTTTACTCATCTATATATCATATGCACATAAATATGTATCATATATTCGTTTACTCATCTATATATCATATGCACATAAATATGTATCATATATTCGTTTACTCATCTATATATCATATGCACATAAATATGTATCATATATTCGTTTACTCATCTATATATCATATGCACATAAATATGTATCATATATTCGTTTACTCATCTATATATCATATGCACTTAAATATGTATCATATATTCGTTTACTCATCTATATATCATATGCACATAAATATGTATCATATATTCGTTTACTTATTTATGTATCAAATGCACATAAATATGTATCATATATTTGTTTACTCATCTATATACCATATACACATAAATATGTATCATATATTCGTTTACTCATCTATATATCATATGCACTTAAATATGTATCATATATTCGTTTGCTCATCTATGTATCATATGCACATAAATATGTATCTATATTCGTTTACTCATCTATGTATCATATGCACATAAATATGTATCATATATTCGTTTACTCATCTATATATCATATGCACATAAATATGTGTCATATATTCGTTTACTTATCTATATATCATATGTACATACACATGTATCATATATTCGTTTACTCATCTATATATCATATGCACATAAATATGTATCATATATTCGTTTACTCATCTATATATCATATGCACATAAATATGTATCATATATTCGTTTACTCATCTATATATCATATGCACATAAATATGTATCATATATTCGTTTACTTATCTATATATCATATGCACATAAACATGTATCATATATTCGTTTACTTATCTATGTATCATATGCAATTATATATGTATTATATATTCGTTTACTTATCTATATATCATATGCACATAAATATGTATCATATATTCGTTTACTCATCTATACATCATATGCACATAAATATGTATCATATATTCGTTTACTCATCTATATATCATATGCATATAAATATGTATCATATATTCGTTTACTTATCTATGTATCATATGCAATTAAATATGTATTATATATACGTAAGCATGTACATGTATTAGGTAGGATTGGATATTGCCCTGATTCTCATATTGCGATATATTGCAATAATTCAAGAGATATTGCAAAACATATTGTGATATATTGACTGGAAGGTTTCTGTCCAAGTGCGTACATCATAAATTCATAATAGCTCTCTGTGTGCGACACCATCTTCTTAGTTGTTATTACACCGTATGTTCAGGCTCCCTGTCCTCACTGTGTATGGGTGTATGCCGGTGGTGTACAGATACATGATATAGAGCCTTAATGTTGAATGTTTCATTGAAGTAACTGTATTGCAACAAAGTTTTGCGAACATAATGATAAAGGTAATAGTATAACATGATTTTCATGTTCAGCGTTGTTTGCTTCAACAGAATGTACTTCAATGCAGTATGTAATTATTGTTACTGTATGTCAGTGATTCATTCAGATTCAACTCCAACATAAACATGTGTTAACATGAACTGTTGTAAAATGAAACATTAACCTGATTTAGGTGAACTACTTCTGACCTCCAATAACTAAGATCCTTGACTAGAATGTCAAGATGTATAAGACGTTGGCCTTCATCATAAATTGATAACATATGTCCCATTATGAAAAAAACCCAAAATAACAAAATTGATTACCGGTAATATTGCACAGCCCTAGTTTTAGGCATACGTAACACATTTGTATATGTAACTTAAAATGCATTATTTGTACTTAAATATATATGTATCATGTGTACGTAGTACGTATATGTATTACTGTATGATATAGTGAAGAGATCAGAGTTCCAATGGTCCTCGCCATTAAGGGATGAACAATAGTTGCGCGCGCAGTTTGCTGCTTTTGCCATGCACTGCTCTTTATTCACAGCCGGTACCAAACAAACGCAAATGGCCGTACAATTATTTTTCGTTGTAATTGAAATGAAAATTGATAATATTTATTCAATGACTCACCATAATAACTGCTTTCTGCATCTGTTTCATTCGTGATAATTCAGGTATTCAAAAACAGAAATTATGAAATCTGGAATAACGTTCATTTTCATGGTTGCTTGCTGTTTGTGTAACGACGCACTTCGCAGTATTCCAGTTGTATGGAGGCGGTCTGTAAATACTCGAGTCTGGGCAAAACAATCCTATTATAAACAGCAGCATCAGTTTGATGCTAATCATTCGGATAGATGGAATATATGAAGGGACAGGACCACAGAATAGTTTCTTCTTTGACTGACTGACTGACTGAGTTTGGTTTTACGCCGCTTTAGCAATATTCCAGCTACATCACGGCGGGGAACACCAGAAATGGGCTTAACACATTGTACCCATGTGGGGATTCGAACCCGGGTCTTCGGCGTGACGAGCCAACGCTTTAACCACTAGGCTACCCCACCGCCCCTGTTTCTTCTTTGAGATCTGGATGATTCTTCATTCGAAACTCATATCGGGATCATTTCATATGATTGGTTGGTTGGTCGATTGTCAAACGCTGCACTCAGCAATATTCCAGCTATATGGAATCGATCTGTAAATAACTGAGTCTGTACCAGACAATCCAGTGATCAACAGCATGAGCATTGATCTAAGAAATTGGGATACAATGACATGTGTCAACCAAGTCAGCGAGCCTGACCACCCGATCCCGTTAATCGCCTCTTACGACATGGCGAATTCTAACCCGGATCTTCATTTGTCCATTTCATATGAAAATAATCTGATAATAGTCAATCACCGTCTCAAATAAAGGCTATGCAAATATCTTCTTCATACCAGTAAACACTTCGATGAGTACCACAACGCTCTGACCGTCTCTATAAAAACAGGGTCGATCATTCGCAATAGTACAATGATATCCAATCACATTGAAAAAATTAAACGGAGAACATGTAAACAAAGTGGGGGCGGTGGGGTAGCCTAGTGGTTAAACTAGCACAATGATATCCAATCACATTAAAAAAATTAAACGGAGAACATGTAAACAAAGTCGGGGCGGTGGGGTAGCCTAGTGGTTAAAGCGTTCGCTCGTCACGCCGAAGACCCGTGTTCGATTCCCCACATGGGTACAATGTGTGAAGCCCATTTCTGGTGTTCCCCGTCGTGATATTGCTGGAATATTGCTAAAATCGGCGTAAAACTGTCATCAAAGTAACATGACTTTAAAGCTAAGCGTCTGTCCATAAGATATCGCCAGAAAATCGGTTGCTGGGGGCCCTTGAAGATGATTTTACAAACGCTTCAAAATCTCTTCGTTCCCTAAAAATCCTTGGATTTCGTACTAACACTTTGTTCAGCTGTAACAGTATTTCATTTAGAAGCATTGATTTCTGTCCATTTTATACCATTCATTATCCGATATGTCTGCACCAAGGTAAAAAAGCGAACCAATTAAGATTTCATTTCACCCGTTCTGGCTAGCTTGACAATTGACTCGATCAGTGGAAAATGAAAAACGCTGAATATTTCATTATTGATCAGAACAAATGATTTTTAACAAAACCGAGTCGTATTAAATAGCTGTATGTTTTAGACTAGGTTCTGGTCCTGCCAACAGTGCAAGTGGGTTAAAATCAGATCTGTCACTCAAACACTACACCCCTTCACGTGTTGCAATTATTGAGAACAGTTGACTTTTAAAGGCATTTAATGCTTATTTTACCTGCGCTTCCGTGAATTTGAATTCTCCATGTTGACGATGAGTTGTTTGTTGTTTAACGCCGCACTCAGCAATATAACAACTATATGGCTGCGGTCTGGAAATAATCAAGTCTGGATCAAGCAATCCAGTGATCAACTGCATGAGCATCGATCTACACAATGCCATGCATCAACCAAGTCAGCGAGCCTGACCACCCGAACCCGTTAGTAACCTCTTACGACAAACGTGGTTTGCTGAAGTGAGTGAGTGAGTGAGTGAGTTTAGTTTGACGCCGCACTCAGCAATATTCCAGCTATATGGCGGCGGTCTGTAAATAATCGAGTCTGGACCAGACAATCCAGGTTTGCTGAAGAATAATTCTAACTCGAATCTTTACGGGTCTGTTGACGAAGACGAAAGCTGGACAAAACATTCTACTTTGTCCAAACTTAGTGAAAGGTACAGACAGGTACCACTGATATCCCAAGTTGAATACGATACTGGAACATTCTGTGTATATCAGACATGTGGAAACGAGTTCAACATTCTCTGCATTTTCTATATTTTCGAAATATTGAAGTATATGTTATGAACGATAAGTAATCTCACACACTCAATAACTCACTCACTCACTTACTCACACACTCACTGACTCACAATAGTCTCTCAGCAACCTTTACTGGTTGTAAAAACAATTTTGTGGATCTGGCGACTAGGCTCGATGACTTATTATCACATACAGCTGTATCGTCGTACCCGACGGCTCAATCTTTGTTCATTACATCAATCACATGATTGTTTGGTCGAGACTCGATTATTTACAGGCGACCCAGATGGACTATTAGCGTGGTGCTAATCAACATACAAGTCTAAATATCGATGTGGTTTTGAATGGAGTATAATGGAGAATATTATAGAGTGTTTGTTTGTTTGTTTGTTTAACGCCGCACACAGCACAATACAGAGAACGTTTCAGACAACAAACACATGGCTCCGCAAAAGCGATAAGGAAACTAACTGTGCTATGTTTTAAAATGAGCCATTCTAAGACCACCGAGCGGTTACTTAAAAACTACATCTTTAATTTCTACCAGAGCTCTAGATTGGGACAAGGGTATGCTATAATTAAAAGCGTATGTTACTTCAAAACTACATCTTTAATTTCTACCAGAGCTCTAGATTGGGACAAGGGTATGCTATAATTAAAAGCGTATGTTACTTCAAAACTACATCTTTAATTTCTACCAGAGCTCTAGATTGGGACAAGGGTGTGTTATAATTAAAAGCGTATGTCAAAATTATACCGGCAAGGAGTTAGTGTGCTTTCAAATCGCATTAGCTCAGCCTTGGAGAGTACAGTAATCTTGTATTAACTTTATTGCTTTGATTGTGCCGTCCATCTACACAACACTCGTTCCATGGTACCACTGGTAACTGGTTGGCAGCAGGACCTGTCTCTCCATAAATACAGGCAAAACATATGTACATTCAAGTATAATCGAAATTAAATTACCGGGGCGGTGGGGTAGCCTAGTGGTTAAAGCGTTCGCTCGTCACGCCAGAGGCCCGATTTCGATTCCCCACATGGGTACAATGTCTGAAGCCCATTTCTGGTGTCACCGGCCGTGATATTGCTGGAAATATTGCTAAAAGCGGCGTAAAACTAAACTCACTCGCTCATTGTTTACCACTTATCGAGGGTTAGTAGGTGTATACCTTTTTTCAAGGTAGTTTACAACATAAAGTTCCATCAAAGTAAACCGTGTATTGAGTAAATCTGCATTAATTTTTTGAATTGTAATTACGACCATGAAACGTTTGTAAAATTAGTTATTATACGTAAAGATTATCAAATGAATACGATAATATTAACACCTATTTGCGATTGTTGCTAACTGCACCATCCGTTTGGTCACTGGGGCGGTGGGGTAGCCTAGTGGTTAAAGCGTTGGCTCGTCACGCCGAAGACCCGGGTTCGATTCCCCACATGGGCACAATGTGTTAAGCCCATTTCTGGTGTCCCCCGCCGTGATATTGCTGGAATATTGCTAAAAGCGGCGTAAAACTAAACTCAGTCAGTCAGTCGTTTGGTCACAAATTCGCCACCTTGTTGTCGACTGATAACCAGCATTATGGTTTAACTGACACTTCTAAAATCAATCCGGTTTTGGGATGGGCTATAACAACATTCGTAGAAATTACTTTTGGCTTACATATTTCTGTACCGTCCTTTCCGGTTTTGGGATCGGCTATAACACGATCGCACATACTTTCTCCTGGCCTTTATTTATTTTTATAACACGACACAAACACAAGCCTTTCCGGGATAGTACGACCAAGGCTATGTGATGACATAGTCACCTGTCATGGCACCCCTGCGCACGCACCCTCCGTGCCGTTCGGAACGTACAGGTGGGTTGATAAAACACCTCGTATCTAATCAAGATAAGACAGGTGTGTGTGTTCCAACTGTAGGTATTGTCCAAACTGGAGGTATAGTCAGTCTAAGTTTAACGAATAATCCTGAGCCTAAGTTTACCTATAGATTGACAGGAAGTGTAACAAAAATAAAACTTTGTTCGTTTCTCAATACTTGCATTTTATGAAATAATAACACCAAATAACGATGCTTGATGTCTGACTATGTACATACATTGTCAGATAATATCATTTTTAAGAAATGTTAATTTAACTTTCGCGTGGAATTTAAAGAAAACATTACCCACAATGGCGTTCGGCATAAATGGTATATAAAGGAAACTGGTCACCTCGTGGTTGGGCATCTGTATTAAATTTTGGCATGGAAGCTTTTGGCAATATTCCAGCAACATCACGGCAGGGAACACCAGAAATGGGCTTCACATATTGTACCGATGTGGGGAATCGAACCAGTGACTTCGTAGTGAACGCTTTAACCACTAGGCTAACCCTCATCCCACACCTTACGGAAACTTGTCATTTTAAGTACAGACAGTTACGCGGCTTATCCGTTAAGGAGCGTTTTAATCCTTTAGCCTTCACCATCCCCTCCTTTTTCTTTAAAAAGAATATTTTGACCGCTTTATTTGAAGACGATTACCATCATTGATATGGCGTGCAAGGTAACCTCCCCTCTACCACAAAACACTCCTCCTAACAACATGGTATTAGCCCTTGGATTAGTTGTAATTCGTCTTGCTCACTCCTTGTAACCCGTCAGGATCCGGGATAGAATTCTTCAGCGACCCCGATTGTCGTAAAGACACTAAGGTATTGGGTGGTCACTGGTCAGACTTGGTTTATATATCACCCAAGCCCATTTGCGTAATATATGCTCATGATATCAATCACCGGATTGTGTGGTCCAGGCTCGACTATTTACGACAGCCGTCATACAACTGAATATTGCCGTGCATCGTTAAACCTCACCCGAACATTAACATAAAACATAAAATTTGTGAACAATCTCCGTTAAATCTAACTGGGTCATCTTCACCCCAGATACCCTATTCATATCATGCAACTTAAAATTCTTCGCAGTCTTGATGTCAACAGTTTCATGGATAAAAACCAAATTAACGTGACTGATCCACGATGGCGTGGCTTTTTTCTCACGTTTATCGATCAGGAATGATTAAAAGCTCTTACCTTCAGACTGCCATTGTGGAGATATTTTATTGAAAGCAGACATTCATTTTTTCAACAAGCGAGCGTGAAAATCACATTATTTTTCTCGTTTGCAGTGAACATTTCACAAAGTCCCGACAGAACCCGATCTGTTGGTTATATTGCAAATCCTGGAGGTATTGTTCCAGACCTCGTAAGAATATTTCTGTCTGGTCTCGGTGCGGGCATGCGCAGTAGGTGTTTCATCCCGCAGATAAAAAAGGAATCGTTAACATTTGGCATTGAGCGATTCGCAAAAAGCCTGGTTTAGATGGGTTTCATGTATAGTTGATGTAAGAGCAATTTTCCTTCAGAATCAATTTAAAGAATTTATTTGACGCTGTAACACACAAAGCCAGGAGCACAGATACATATTAGGAGAAGAATCTCCGTATTTACCGTTACCTTTCAGACCACAGAAAATATGTACTTGGTCTCGAAGGTGAGGGTACCATTCGTTGTTTTTCAATATATAATTTTAATGATAACAACTTGATATAGTCTGGAGAGAGGAACACACAGACAGAGAGAGAGAGAGAGAGAGAGAGAGAGAGAGAAAAGGTGGGGAGAGAGAAGAGAGGAAGGGGAGAGGAGAGAGAGTGAGAAGGAGAAAGGTGGGGAGAGTCTGGAGAGAGGAACACACAGAGAGAGAGAGAGAGGGGGGAGTGAGATGGGGGATGGGAAGGGTACGAGAGAGAGGAATGAGTGGGGATGGGGTAAGGCAGAAAGGATTGATTAAAAGTAATTTGTTCTCCAGGAGATGCTTATTTTGTTTAAGCCTCAGGTTGTATGTACTAAAATTTTATTAAGTTTAATTGTGTGGTATAGTCCAGCTCAGCAACCCGCTGAGTCAACATATTCACCATAATCCCGGGGCACAAATCCCAAACTACACATATAATAATCGATATTATATGAAGCTTTGTTTCCACGCAATTTTGCACCTTTAAATTCATTGTTCCAAGATGATTAATATACTACTCACACTTTGATAAGGATCACAAAAATTCACAACTTTACTTAAACGTAGATTTTTAATTTGAAATTGTATACATTTAAAACTGGCTAAATAATAATATGGTAACCCCTCTTTAGGCAAACAGCCACCTTAACAAAGTGTGAATAGTATGTGATCTGCTTCAAAACGGTTAGCTTCCATGATCGTCATCGCTTCACCGTTCCTCCCAGCTTAAGATAACAGGCTGTGACATAATACGGGAATACTGTTCAAAGCGGCCGTAAACCAACTCACTCACTGACAGTCGCCACTTACTTATATATCACTGAGGCAAATTTGTGCCTATCGAACCAGAGACCATATAATAGATTACTAATTACAAATAGATTATAATAATAGATTACAAATAAATGGTTTCAGTTTTGTAATTTGGTGGATATATAGACCTGTGATTGGATGAAATTGTGTAAGGTGTTTATTGTGTCGTACACTGCACATCCACATAGTAATTAAAACTGACCACATTTTTACATATTTAGTAGTGTCGTTTTTAACAAGACTACTTTTGCTAATTGTGTGCACAGATATTTTCAAGAAACGGACATTTGGTGCGGAACTGTGTTCACCTTCCTGTGTTCACCTTCCCGGTAATGGAGCTCTCTAAGCTCTCTAAGCTCGTTTTATTATTGCAGCGTAAACGGCGGACTGCACGAGTAAGCTCATGTAATGGCTGTTGACAGCCTGAATGTTTTTTTAAAAAAACCTTTATAGAAATCTTTTGGAAAACATTTGATTTGTACAATCTTAAAGACTTACTGCAGTGCAGTGCTTCGATCGTTTTTTTAACGTGTCTCTTGGACATGGCAGATCATACAGATCAAACCCTTTATCACGTGACTGCTCGAAGTCACACATTGCTTTGTATTAATTGCCGATACAAGTAAATATTTCATGTAATCATGCATATAATGTTTATGCATGGTCCCTCGTAGTTCCATGGGATTAGATGTTTTTTGTCTTCTTATCTGTGTTTCTGAGTGCATTGTTGTACGGAAGTTGAGACTAGAATAGAATCTGTCTGTCTTAATTGTGTATGAAATACAATACAGATCTGAATCAGATCTGAATTAGTAACGATTTGTCAGAAACGTATTTCAGTTTATAGATCGAGTGAGTGCAAGGGTTGTTACATGTTTATAAATACCAGTGAGTGAGTGACTTTAGTTTTACGCCGCACTATTCCAGCTATATGGCGGCGGTCTGTAACTAATCGAGTCTGGACCAGGCAATCCAGTGATCAACAGTATGAGCATCGATCTATGAAATTGGGAACCGATGGCATGTGTCAGATATGTTGTGGTTACAAGATACGTTACACTGTGATAGCACAGTATCTTTTGTCGTTTCCATTTTGGGGATTACACTGATATTAAAACAAAACGTTTGAATGTTAGATGATACCATTCTCTTCCCACAGAGGTTACTTGTCATATCTTCCTACGAACCTCTGTTCTAATACGGCAATATTTCCCGGTTCTCGTAAAATCCCCTAGCGGCAAAAGATCGCAACACGAATTATCTCCCTTCTTTCTATCCAATCAGAACACGTGTTACATCGACTTAGATTCAACTTGACTAACACAAGCAAATGTGGGGCCACAAATATCCCCCATCTGCCGGGGACTTGTGTTGATGTTACACACAAGACGTTAAATGGCTAGCTTGTCCGTTGTCAACGAGGGCGATGGAGACGCCACTGATCCGCCATAACATGACTGAGTTCTGTTTAGAAGAAACGTTTGCGCATCGCGCAGGGGAAGAAGTTTAGTTTTCTCGAAGCATACGGAAATTACCGAGGCCTTGCGAATTATCACTTTTGAAACAACGTCGCTGATTGCACAACTAAATCTGATTGCCTCCAATCACGAGTCTTGAACGCTCACACCATGAAAGGGCCGTATTAGAACAGAGGTTACGTAGGAAGATATGACAGGAGTAAATCTCTGTGGGAAGAGAATGAGATGATACATGCATTGGAGATACGACTATGACTGTATATTTGTAAATAATCGAGTGTGGACATGACAATCCAGTGACTGGAATCATGAACATAGATCTACGCAATTGGGACACGGTGACATGGATTAACCAACAATGATGTACTGAAGATGCAAGCATGCTGTATTGATGATATAAGAAATTATGGTGTGTTGGCCACACAACCATGGTATATTGGTCATACAACAATGGTCTATTTATGATACAACCATGATGTATTGGTCATACAACAATGGTGTATTGGTGATACAACCATGATGTATTGGTCATACAACAATGGTGTATTGATGATACAACCACGATGTATTGGTCATACAACAATGGTGTATTGATGATACAACCATGATGTATTGGCCATACAACAATGGTGTATTGATGATACAACCACGATGTATTGGTCATACAACAATGGTGTATTGATGATACAACCACGATGTATTGGTCATACAGCATTGGTGTATTGATGATACAACCATGATGTATTGGTCATACAGCAATGGTGTATTGATGATACAACGAACACGCTAATAACGGATATAACGAACTGTTTGTTCATGTCACTTAGAGTATAATTTAGTCGAAAAGAAACTACGGCTATAACGAACTGAAACTAGCGGTCGCTTTAAGTTCGTCATAACCGTCGTTTACTGTGTATATACATAAAGGACCCCCTGCCATATCTCACGACTGGAGGGCGGTGGGGTAGCTTAGTGGTTAAAGCGTTGGCTCGTCACGCCGAAGGCCCGGGTTCGATTCCCCACATGGGTAAAATGTGTGAATCCCATTTCTGGTGTCCCCCGCCGTGATGTTGCTCGAATATTGCTAAAAGCGGCGTAAGATCAAACTCACTCACACGATTGGATGAGCCCCGATCTTAACCCTTTGGAGCATATCTGGGACATGACTGGTCGTCGTGTGCAACAAAGGGATCCTCCTGTACAGAACCTGGCCCAATTGGAAGCTGCTTTACACGGGGAATGACGTAGACTGCCCCTTCAGAGTCAGGAGGATGACAGGGGGTATGAGGAGGAGAGTGCTGGCTACCATACAGTCACATGGAGGTTACACTCGGTATTGACCTTGAATCGTGTAAGATACGCAAAATGACATTTTGACTGTTCACATTCATGAATAAATTCGACATTAAACATTCCAGGGAAATACTTGTATAGACATGGTTTTGTATGAAAATCAGCGGGTTTTTGTTTTTTTAAATGAGCAATTATCATCATACAAAAGTCAAAGGATCATACGGGTCAGAAAAACTCATGTTTTTCCATCGTTGTCACCACGGGACGTTTCATGTACGTGTTGAAAACCTATCATTGGTGGGCGCGTAATTAAGTTCTTTGTGTGTATATATAGCGCATGAGAATACAAGTTACTTTTAGTATTATTATCAGTATTATTATTCGCATTGTTATCAACCCTGTCGTAAACTCATGGCGCTATGCAATGAAGTCAATTTGGACACTGTTGTCACTAAAAAAATAAATTATATACACTGCCCTTCAAAATGTATCACTAGTGTGTGTACTTCCCTTGCACACTTCCACAAGATCCAGTTTTTATAGTAACCCGTTCACCTGCCGCATCACCTCCATCACCAGGAGAATTCACTGGCCACTTCAGAACACGTCTCTCATATAAATCAGCTTGTATTTGAACTGATCGGAACTTCTACAAATCACACGCTCTTCCCGTGTTAATGACACAGAAACAAAAAGGACCCGTAGAAGATGTGATGAATATTTGATGTCATGGAGTTGGAGAGATAGAAATCAGATCACACCTCGTCATTAAACAGACCCCGGATATTGACGGCCGCATCTTTAACTCCATCGTCTGTACAATGCCTGGTTGTAGTTGCCACACAACGTCTTTGACAGCACAACATCGTCGTTACAGGCAACGCCCTTGACAGAACCCCTATGGTTACATACGTAATGACGTCAGATCAACGTGAAAAAAGTGCGGTTATTTCGTGCGTCGAATGTATGGATTTATTTGATTCAGGACTATTGCGTTCTAACTGTGGTCATGGGACAACTCACGTCATCAACTAAACAACTATGTGCATTGTTGCACGAAGCGGATCAATTACGTACAACGTAACAGACGTGTTTTCTCTCAACTGAAGGTTGTGATCGCACTTAAAGCTATTAATCGGAACCATTCGACGGTTTAACGATCTGTGTCAATTAGAACATACGTTTTATTGTTACTGAGTTTGGACAATTGCTTCAGTCATAATATCCTGCTGTGTGCCTGAGTCAAATACCGGAAGCAATTCCTGTTTTACTGCGCCTGTTGACCCTTGACATTGATCCCTGTTGCGGAGGTGAATGTAAAAGTCGTGTTTGAGACTTGATCCGGAAAACGGAACGATGGTCTGAGCAAACATACCTATTTTCCATAGGTACAAGCAGTGCAGATGTTGTCCAGCACATGGTGTGGTAGAGAACTATTGCTTCATTGTGAAGCATAGCATCATCCTAACGCACGTACTTAAGTGTTATCGTCAACGATTTTCTTAAGTTCTGGGGATCAGGGACACCAAAATGTAAGTGCAAACACCAAACGAAGAGTATTCTTCCTAAACAATGTACAACACAAAAGGGTCAATGGCACCAACTTCCGGTTCAAAAATCCGGACTTGCAAAGAAAGATATATTACTCATTGTAACTGCATCGGATATCACATGCACGCAGGGTGGACACTGTATTGTCCGTGCATCGATGACCCTTTCATTTGGTCATTTAATTACATTCTACAGTTGTGACCCCTATTCTTCTAACCGGATATCATCTTCCTCGACTAAAGACGACATATCAACATAAGGCCGTTTCCCACAAACCATCGCCGCTGATGAACAGAGATTTCTTGATCTGTTTGGAAAGGCTGGATCAAGTCTTTGTTTTTCTGTATCACGTGGACTTAATGCCTATGGATTTTCCAAATACATGTAAACGTGGAATGTGTTTTCTACCAGAAGCATGTTATGACAACAGACTATAGTGCAACTTCAGAGAGAAGGTTAAAACCAAATGGTACGTTTAAACATTGTTTCAATTGAGTTTCCTGAAAAAATGCTATTTACTGTCCGTGACTCTGTGTGTTTTTAAACGTTGCACATAAAGAGTATTACAGGTGTCAATATATGGATTAATGGGATATATGATACCTGATTTAGGTTCATGTCTTTGAGAAGATATCTGGGTGTGGATTAACGATTTTTGCGAGACATCGGAATCGGCGGGTGCAAGGCACATGCTTCAAAGCCTCTCTTGTCTTTGAACGGATGGCAGCAAATGTTGGTTTAGAGGGTTTGGCGTCGTGTATATCAGAGTGATTGTGTTCCTGGTAGTGCCAGACAGAGACATGTTTCAAGATTCCAGTTCGGGACAATGGAACCACGCATGCCAGGGACAATTGCCTGTGTTCTGGAGCTCGTGTAAATAGCGTTGTTTACTTGGAAAGTTTGTGTTACCTTGCTTCAAAGTGGCATAACACATTAATTATATTGCGTTCACTTTTATATTTTGAAAGGCCTTCTATGACATGTCTTGTTTAAGATGTACAACATTCCGATTTTGGTGCTATGATATCGACTTGGCACACAGAACATGCATGTTTTGATATAGTTTTGTACAAGATTTATTGTGACGTCACAAGTTCTATAAAGCACTTGAAGGCCAATTTGCCTTATTCACTTTCGAATATTTACGACAGGAGTCAAATGTCCTGAAAAGGAATTTTCATAAAGACTATTATGATTACATATGCATTCCATTAATAGGAAAGAACTGATCATCGGACAGGAACAGACTGTTCCTTGTACGACTTTTGCCAATGTCTCCGTCGACGACTGCGACATCCCCAATTGATGTACACGAATTCTACTTGCATCAGTTTCTCTGAAACATCGGAGAACTGATTCTGTGCCTGAACTACATTGCTTTGAACTGCGTTTATGCTTTATTGTGCTTTAGAGACATGTATACTTATGCACAGTAAATACGGAACACATATTGTGTATGAACTCTGGAACATATATCAGTGTGTGTAAAGCAACCAAGGTTATTTCCTCCAGGGATTGAGGGAGTAGTACCAATGTGGACGTAATTCTTATAAATCGTTGTAGGAAGGCTCGCCTAATATTAGGATTCAGCGTCATATTTCGACACACCAACGCCACTTTTCAAAGAATTTCTCCGGGTGTCTGTGTAACATTCAGTCACCAGTCTGTGACCTTTGTCACCTGGTATTTCTCGCCTTGATAAACGTCCGGACCGAAAACTATCGGCACGTTTTAAGATTCCTGACAACCAGTGCTCGAGATAGACAATCGGATTTACCGTTAGACCAAAATGGCGGAAGCGGAAATCATGTCGGAGTCTCCGAAAGAACACCAGGTTAGTGGGAGTTGTATTTTTTTTTCATTAGCTCTAGTTGATGAACTATTGATGATTCTTTCAGCACCGTCTGGCAGTAGTGTGTTGCCTTCTCTCAGCGGAACAGACCGATTTTGTGAAAGTCGTATAAGTGTGGAACTCTCGTGTTTATGTACTTTTTCAGTTAAATATTTATCTTATTTCTTCCATTCGCGCGGTGCCATGGGGATTCGGGCCAATATGCTTTATCGGAACGTCTACTGATGGTGTGTTTCTGACATTGATAAGGCAATATCAAACATAATCATCATCATGATAATAATAATCATCATCATTGCCGTTGTCTTCGACATCATCACTGACACCATCTGTTCTAAGTGTGGATGGGTAGCTTAATATTTAAAGAATTCGCGCGTCATGCCAAAGACCCGAGTTTAATTCTCGACATGGGCAAAATGTGTTGTTATATTCTGATGCAAAAGTTGAAAATATAAAACTTGACCGGAAATCAGTACGTACCAACAAACAACAAACCCGTGTAAAATAATTAACAATTGAACTCTAAAGTTTACGAATTAAAACAAAATTTAAATTCATTACAAAGGTATTAAGTTACAGTGGCAACACAACAAAGGCAGTATGATCCAAACACATTGACTATAACAACAAGGACAGATATGGTAATATTCACCTCACCGCAAGAAAGGTCAAGTTTAATAGCGCTAGACTGAATATACAGGTTACGAACGATCTCTTCACAATTGCTGATTGTGTTTGTTTGTTTGTTGTTTAACGCCGCACTCAGTAACATTCCAGCTATATGGCGGCGGTCTGGAAATAATCGAGACTGGACCAGACAATCCAGTGATCAACAGCACAAGCATCGATCTATTAGATCAATTAGGATATGATGACATGTGTCAACCAAGTTGAGCCTGACCACCCGATCCTGTTAATCGCCTCATATATAACACGGATATAACACGCCTAATATAACACGGATGTTCACGGGTAACAATTGCTGATATATTTTAACTTGAGATATAATGATGAGAGGCAAGTGTTAGCTCCCATAACAAACCTAAACAGACTCGAGAAGATTCTTCAACTCCCTGGGTCAGAATATAGTGTTGGGAATTGGTTAAAATCTCATAATTGATGATTGGTTTATTACAACCGATCAATCATCGAAAACAATCGGTTAGCGTCATTAGTGAAATTTGGTAATGCACATAAAAATATGGAAAAACATGTAGTTCTTTTGGGTTTTTTGGCAAAATTTCACATCTTTAAAGGATGACTAGTATGTCAGGAACATAAATTTCTTGGAGTCTTTAAAATATATTCAATCATGATTTGAAACGAGCTTGTAGTGCTTATGAAATGTAACAGACAAAACCAACCTTGTGAAAAATATTGTTTATGAAAACAAGTGTTCCAGAATTGCTTGTGTTCGATTATGAGAAAACATGATCGATTGCTTGGTCGTTTAGATACTGTGACCAATCTTCGATTATTTCAATCAATCGGACCACCACTAGTCAGAATATAGTGGAAAGGCCCATAGGGTTGTAGTACCATGTTGTCCCGCGCCGGATACAACTGAAGTTTGCCAAAACAGGCGTAAAACCATACTCATCTTTGGTAATATTATGTTTCTGGCAATGTTTAAAATTAACAATTTTTCATTTCTATGTTAAAAATTAACATATCGGTTTCTGAAAAAAAAAAAAATCTTTAAGGGAAAATGGTACCACAATGGCACCATCTGTTGATAGACGGGTAATGACCTGCTAGCGCATCCGAATCGATGCCATCTCACCAAGCGCCAGCTGACAATCTTTGCCGTCCACTAAAGAAATGCTTAGATCTCTGCTTACTGTTTGCATTATTCATTAGGTATTATTCCTTGGAGAGGGATTCTGGTACAACACACGTACACTAAAGTCTAGGCCAAAGTTACAGCACACACATGAGATTGATGGTGTTTTCATTTTGCTGAGAATTTGATCTGTGTATATTGGAACTGGAATTAATGTCTATATGTACAGGTTGGCGTTGCAGTGTGATATTGATCGTATAGGGAATGTTCTGAGCAATTGTCGAACCCAATTAGTCGACATACTCATTCGATTTACGTTGAAATTTCCAGGGGTGGGCCAGTTGCCTGCGGGTCCCGTCGCTTACGCCGAGTTGCTTCCGTTAAGTTGCGTTAAGGTGAAACGTGTTTTAACAACCCGTAGCAGACGATTTGTAGGGACAGTAAAGAATCTGATCGTAATGAATTCGGATTTTGTGTTCTTTTTAAGTCCCATACAACTCGTATCTCGTGAGATTTTCACGCATGACTCGGCAACAAGGATTCGTTAAGTTCAGGAGAGACGCTAGTGTTTAATGTCAGTATATATGCGCATGCACGCAAGCACGCATTCAAACGCAAACAAATTATAAATAAAAGAGAACCTTAATCGGTGTAGGTTCTCACCTGGATTATCAAACGAAACGCCGTTCAGTTGTTTCTCTGGAAACATGACGTTTATCGCACTCCGTCAGTCATGTCCCCGCCCCCCGTTGTTCAACACAAACAACGCGACGTCACCCGACATCTGAGGTGGACACAGATCTCAGCAATTTGACTGATCGAGAGTCCGCGAGTAGGAATTAGTCTTATGTCTTACAACTCGGCTGCGACTAGTTGTATGCGATTTAAAATCATTATAATCAGGGTGTTCTGACGTTGCAACCGTGTTGCATGCCACAAGTTGTTACTAGAAGTCGCACCGTGAGAACGCACCTCAAGGCGTGTATGAAACCTATGGTCATGTTTTCGAATCGCATATTCGCTATAATGATGGTTGATTGGTTTCAACCATATCCATTGTTTTTTTGGCAAATGTGAATTTCATCAACCCATGCTTGTCGTAAGAGGCGACTAACGGGATCAGGTGGTCAGGCTCACTGACGTAGTTGACACGTCACCATATCCCAGTTGCGTAGATCGATGCTCATGCTGTTGATCACTGGATTGTCTGGTCCATACTCCATTATTTACAGGCAGCTGTCATATTGCTGGAATATTGCTGAGTGCGGCGTAAAACAACAAACAAACGACGAAAAATATGGTTTTGTACATATAACTGCAGCTCAGTTCCGAGACACGCATCGGCTTAGGTCAGTCAGTGGATGATGTAACCTCTAACAATGTCCAGACTCGATTATTTTCAGACTGCCGCCATATGAATGGAATATTGCGGCGGCGTAAAACGGCATAAAAGTAAACTCACTCACTCTCTTTCACATTTTGTCATGAAGCTTAGTCTCACTTAAGATTTTGCTAAGACCGTTTCATGATCTAGTCTTAGCCCAAGTCTTAGCTAAGCAAAATCAACCAAACTTAAGACAAATTTCGTGCTAAGCATTTTTCAAACTTAAGACACTTTCGTGATCCCGGGGCCTGACTTCCATTTGTTTTGTCATCACACAAACTTTCAACCTTCAACACACATCTGAGTGCATCTAACACGTGAAACCCACCCGCGGGCACATCAGTGGCTCTTTAGTGACAACTGATAAAGACAACATTGTACAGTCTCCTGGCAAACTTAAGATCAAGACAAGACAAACTGTGAGAGAGAGAGTGAGTGAGTTTAGTTGTGCGCCGTTTTAGGCCGCCACAATGTTCCAACTAAACTGACGTACAAAAGAAAGTACACACCTGGTGCTTTTAGATTACTTTCCAAAGAGCGACGTAAATGTTTTGAAAAGAGTTTTTACAGTGATATATAAGTCACAGACTTTCCTAATATGTTGCCAAAACACCACAGATATCGTGCCCAATTGCGAAGTCGCCAGTCAAAATCACAACACTTTTCAAATAATGCAAAAACACCATGTGTGTACTTTCTTTTCTACGTCAGTTTATATGGCGGCGGTCTGTAAATAATCGAGTCTGGACCAGACAATCCAATTATCAACAGCATAAGCATCGATCTACGCAATTGGGATACGATGACATGTGTCAACCAAGTCAGCGAGCCTGACAACCGATCGCGTTAGTCGCCTTTTACGACAAGCATGGGCTACTGAAGATCAATTCTAACCCGGATCTTCACGGGTCAAAATGTGAAAGATGAAATTCACATTTCCAAAAAGCAATGTTGTTGTAGCACCCGACTTACTATGTCTAGCCTATAAGCCACACCAAAGATACAGTACAACCAGAAATTATTGAGAATTTAAGATTGTAATTTTTAAAAAAAAATTCACTCATTACTCACGTATTCAATGTGAATATTACCAGAACATAACTCCAGATTCAAAGACAGGTGAACAGTTAGTATTTTGTCAAGTCACTATGGGCAGCAATGCAGGCTTCAATGCGGCGGGGCATACTACTGATCAAAGAAGTTAGAAAGTCGTGGTCCTTGCTGTCCCAATATCGGACCACCTCTTCTTTCATTTCAGCAATATTTGTCAGAGTTTTCTTATTAACACTTTCCTTCATAAGTCCCCAAACATTTTCTATTGGATTTAGGTCAGGGCTATAGTTTGGCCAATCTAATAATGTCATATTTTGGGTCCGAAACCAGGCCTGTGAATGCTTTGAACGATGTTTTGGGTCGTTGTCCTGCTGGAAAATCCAAACATTTCCATAGAACACGTGAGCAGATGGAAGTAAATGTCCCTCGAGAATATCTGTGTACCGCTCACTGTTCATATTACCTTCAAATACACAGAGGGGCGTTGCACCTAACACATATATGGCACCCCACACGTTAAATTTAGGACTGTACTTTAGGCGTTGATACAAAGGTTTTTCAGTTTGTTTGGTCCAGAATTTCAGTGTATTAGGAAACAGCAACACAGAACTTTCATCTGAGAAAATGCCATTGTCCCAGTTAAAATTTCTATGCTGTAAGCACCATTTCAACCTTCGCTCCTTTTGTTCAGGTTTCATGATCGGTGATGGAATTCCTCGACTTTTCTGCCAACCCATTGCATGCAGCTCAGTTCTAATTGTCTCCTTACAGACAGCCACAGTTCGTCTATCAATCATATCCAGCCTTAAGTTTTCTAAACTCCTTCGTTTGTTTTTAGAAACAAGAATATCAAGCCGCCTCCTGTCACCGCCAGTCAATTTTCTGGGCCTACCTGCGCCTCCCTGGTGCTCAGTGCCATATCCATTTGCAATATTTTTCAAAACACGATAAACAGTGGACAAAAGGATGCCTGTTCTACTTGAAATCACTTTAGCTGATCTGATGTCCTTGTTGTAATACTCTAAAATCAACTTCCGCTTCTCTAAATCATCCATACTGAGGATCACTGAAAATGTCGACTGCTAGCCAGTAAACAAAGGGGGATAACTCTTCACAAACTAATGAAAAAGGATTAACGGAGTTGTCTCTCTTGAATGAAACCAAGCACTTGATAGCTGGTCAAGGCTGTTTATACTAGAAATCCAATTTAACGTATTCCTAAAATTCTCAATAATTTCTGGTCATGCTATATGTTTGTCACTTTGTTCACTGGTTTTGCACCTATAGATATGTCACCGGAAAGCCATTGGTTCGAGATCCGCTATTTCACCTTGCATAGTGTCTGTACATATGTCTGTGGAACTGTCGGTGTATTTCCGTTCACCTGGTGATCACAGGCAGCTGTGTGTGGAGACTCCCAGCTGCTCGTGGAGGTCACACAGATAGCGGAATTAATGTAATATGTCATCAGTCATAAACATTGCCACTTTCCGTGTAGAGCAAGTTTACTGTTGTTCAATCTACTGTAGTTGCGTCCCTTAGACGGATTAGGATCTTCTCATTTGGTCTGAACGACTAGAATCTGTATTCGGACTAACCCCTAACACAGGCTGACGCATCGTTATATAACTGAAATATTGTTGAAAGCAGTTTGACTGAGATTTGTGTATTTGTATTTTACTCGTCAGTGGCTGATCAACGTCCCCAGCTAAGCCTGACCACCCGATCCTCATTTTCGTCCCTTCATAGATTTAATATGTCCATGTCCTCTTGCAGAAAGGTATGTAATAATGAATATATTCAAAACTAAATATGTAATATCTTCGCTTTTGTCAATGTTATAAACATATGACAGCCGGAGACGTTTGTAATGGCCTTTAAACCTCATAGTGTCGGGGATCGAACACGGTCTTCAGGTACCAGGTCCTTCTTGACTACCCAGCATATAATAAACGATGACTTCAGCTCATTATATTCAACCAGCGCAGCGGTAACGATGAAAAAACCCTCACCTTGTTGACGTTCAAATTTCAACTCTTATTAAAGTAAGCGCCCTTAAAATCATCCCCACGCTCTCGACCGGGCTGCTCTGTACTGTGAAGTCTGTCGCTCACGAAGAAGCTCCCTGGTTCTGGACGATAATGAAGAAAACATCTGTTAATGATCTGTAACTTGAGGATATTTATTGAGGAGCTTCGGCCAGGAACTTCCCATTGAACACGCAATGTCATTACATAAACTGTATTTTTCTCCACTTTAATTCCAACAAACAGCACATGTTCCTTTGCCCGTTAGACCCCAGGGTAATGACACGCTTCTCGTTATCTGCATCCCCTCGCTGTTTCAATGAATTAATTAATAGATACGTAATTACTTTGAAGTAATGGAATTTCAACCTCTTCAGGATCTCCTGTTATTGACAACATGGTATTTGATATCGACCGAGTTGTTTTTAGTTACATCGGGAGAAAGGAAAATTGCCACATATTCTCCAGGGTGTTAAGAAGACTTCTGAGATATTCGAAGAGAGCGATTAACTTGTGCTGCACGTGCAACACCTGCCCAGGGGTTGAACTAACCTCACGCGAGATCGTGCTGTTATGTAAGATACCTTTTTTGTTGCGCTCGATTGGTAACAAGAACAGGATGTATGTGTACACTCGGATCATCTCGGCTCATTCCGTAACTGATGTAATGCATCAAGGATATTTCCAGACATTGTGAGTTGGTATTCGTCGGTCACACGAAAATAAACATGTTTATGATGGGCATTAATTAGATATGAATTTCGATGGAGGAACATCCAGGGCCACAACCACCACCACCACCAATGTTGTAGTCACACGAACGAGTGAAACTAGATATTCCAACTTTAACTTTTGATTGTAATGTTGATCGAGAAAACGTATTAGACTAAGGATTAACCGAGTGGAGGATTTGCTGATACGCAAATAAACGTTTTGTTGTCAATAACGGTTTCTCCACGGAATACTCTGCCATCAACCTTTTCCCCTTAAGATCTGGAAAACCATGCTTGTCGTAAGAGGCGACTAACGGGTTGTGGCGATCAGTCTCCTGCTTGGTCCATGCACATCCTCGTATCATATTGCATAAATCTATGTTCATAATGTCAATCACTAGATTGACTCGATCACGAGAAGAACATGGGCCTATTGGTGATTTCAAGGGTTAAATCACAAGCAAGATTCGGACAAAGGCGCATTTTGCTAACGCTTCTGTCTATATAACTAATTTCGTATCTGTCAACACGTTTTCGGGGTAGATCTTAAAACACCATTTAAAGTTATTATTCTTTGCCTATTTGTTATATTCGACGTTAATATAGTTTGGCATTTATTGAGGATAAATAAAAATCCGATGTGCCCGAAAAATCCTGTTATCAGCTACGTAGTTAATAACACAGATGTTTTACTTAACGCTGACAATACAGATTCTAGGTTCGCGTCGATTTCCACGTTTATATCCCCATGAACGCGAATAGATTGCGGTCCTCCTTATCGTATGTGACCCGTGAAGATCCGGGGTAGAATAGGTCTTCAGCAACCCATGCTTTGCCACAAAAGGCGACTATGCTTGTCGTAAGAGGCGACTAACGGGATCGGGTGGTCAGGCTCGCTGACTTGGTTGACACATGTCATCGGTTCCCAATTGCGCAGATCGATGCTCATGCTGTTGATCACTGGATTGTCTGGTCCAGACTCGATTATTTACAGACCGCCGCCATATAGCTGGAATGTTGCTGAATGCGGCGTAAAACTAAACTCACTCACTCAATCGTATGTCAGACTATGCGGTCGTTACTGGATTGTGAGGTTGCAGTAGTTGCAGCCGTAGTCGCTTGTCCTGCCGAAGACCCGGATTCGATTTTCCACATGAACGCATCCATGTCATCCAGCGATGTCCTTTTGCAAAAAAAACAAATATTCTAAAACGGCATATTACGTAAGTTACGTAAGCGTTCCCCTGTCATTGATGTCAAGTTCTATTTTCCACCTGGTTAAAATATGTCAAGAATAATCTTCTATTCTCCACTATAAAGTGCAGGAATAGCCCTAAAGACGGCGTTAAGTATTATTCATACAAGTCATGACGATTTGCCAATGATCAGGCCGCCATCTGTTACGTCATCACACAAACTTTCAACCTTCAACAAACATCAGAGTGCATTTAACACGTGAAACCCACCCGCGGGCACATCAGTGGCTCTTTAGTGACAACTGATAAAGACAACATTGTACAGTCTCCTAGCAAACTTAAGATCAAGACATGACAAAAGTGCAAGTCGAAATTCCCAAATTTGCAAAAAACAATGTTTTTGTAACCTCTGACTTATAACGTCTAGCCAGGAAGCCACACCAAATAAATAATATGGTTGTCACTTTCGTCAAACCGGTCGTGCACCAGTAGATATGAGGCAAAAGACACAAAATTTCAATTAATACAAATATGATTTTGTTGGAAAGAGCAGCAACCAGATTTCTTATTTTCCTCCAATGGAAATAATAATACACAACTTAAAAGATTAATAACCACCAATTCTGGCCTGTACTAAAGTTTACCAGTCTTAAACAGCATAGAGATCCGTAGCTTCTTCACCCAGATACACTGTTACGTCTCCCTTACAAGGACTGACTGACTGAGTTTGGTTTTACGCCGCTTTCAGCAATATTCCAGCAATATCACGGCGGGGAACACCAGAAATAGGCTTCACTCATTGTTTCCATGTGGGGATTCGAACCCGGGTCTTCGGCGTGACGAGCCAACGCTTTAACCACTAGACTACCCCACCGCCCACTCCCTTACAAGTGTGGCAAACCGCAAGACAGACTTTTTTATCGACATATACTACTCGACAGAAGTCAAGGATCACCAATTTTTAAGATGTCATGCCGGCTTTCCGCAATCCTCTGAGAAATATAATAGCGATGATTTTGTTTCTCAACGACGTATCATGGATATTGATGTTCAAACGTATTTGCTATTAATATTAGAATTGAAAATTAATAAGTAAAGCAGCAAGATGTTCGGTGGGTGTATGCATTGTGATGATAATACTTATGATAATAATAATACTGTGATTTTGCGTCTCACAATGTAAATATGAAATGTCCAACGCCATGTCAACGGATGGCACAGCCATCTTCAGCGACATGATGCCGTGGATCGTTCCGAACCGTCATTGCTGTTTTCGCCATGCTTGTGGTTTTGACTCAGAGGTCCATCCATTGTTCGACCCAGAATATGAAGAGGCCATCACGCTTTCACCCCAAGTACCAGGTTGTCCGACTCCCCATTTTCCTCAGTGCCTTAGGTTTGGTACTTCCCGATCTCTTGACTGAAATTAAAATTGTGTCAATAACACAGCACTTCTGACACCCTGGGTCTTCACATCCTGAGGAATGTTCTTGGTGGGCTCGACAAGGAAGCGCTTCCTGGGAGAAGTCCTATTCGCTGTCTGGGCTGCGTGTAGAGGGGGCAAGGGACCAGAGCTGGTGATGAGGCTAACCAGACTGCCTGCCTGCCTGGATCCCCAGAACCCTCTTTGCTACATTTAAATTTTAAACATATTTTTTAACAATAATAATATTTCTCAAGGTTACTTCATGTCACGTGATTGGCCAGTTTCACTAAAGCAATGGACGTCTAAGACTCGACTCTACTATATATCTGAAGGAGAGTATTCAAAGCACAATCAAAGTCATATGCGAAAGAGACATGTGTAAATAATGATGAAACCCCATAACCGGATCTGAACACTGCTGCCAGGCCAAGGATTATCATGGAAGCAAATCAGGAGATCCAACGACTTACTCCACTTCCTGAAAGTTGCCAATGCAATTATGCCATCTACCTCTTATCTATCACGACCCGTGAGAACCCGGTTGAGAACTAGTATTCAACATCCCGTGCTTGTCGTAAAAGGCAACTCAATGCATGAGTGGTCAGGCTTGTCTGAATCGATGCTCATGATGTCAGTCACTGGATTGTCTGGTCCAGACTCGATTATGTACAGACCGCCGTCAGATAGCTGGGGCATTGCTGACTGTGCCAATAAACAATCCAACATTCTTTGGCTGTGTAAATGTGATATATTTTAGTGTGGCATAAGGTAGCATTCACTCACTCACTCGAGGAACAGATAATTCACATGTAGCGTATCTGTCATACATGATACTCAGATATGTACACGCGTGAATATAATCATATTGCGTCCGTTATCTTTCACTGTTTGTTCTGTTGATATGCAGGTCCTTGACCTTGATTCCTCCATGAACTCCCTGACCTGGGCACGGGCATGGCGCTGAAGCCCGGTATTCGGAGACCGCTACTCGCCCAGCGTTGCCAGGCAACACGAGGCCTGATTAAACGTTCTATACGTCAGAGAGCGTTGAGCTATTTGAACCACATCAGCAAATAGTCAATTAATATTCTAAACCGATTTATTTTGGCTGGAATCATTGTGAATGTAATCTGTGGGTTATTAGAACGTAATTTGTACAATTAGAGGTCTTCTTAACTGTTGGGTATTGACATTGTTCTTGACCTTGACCTTGTTTCTCTCAACTAAACCTGCTAACGTAATCATGCAGTGAAAGTAGTTTTTAATATAATATGTGATAATCTATTTATTGTGCTGTCCTTTGCTCTATTCAGTATAAATATATTTGTTAATAACGTACAATGCTGTCACGTCACCTTAAGGTTGAAAGGCGGGAGGCGAGTGGATCGGGTGGTCAGTCTTGGCGACTTGATTAAGTGTCATCGCATCCTGAGTGAGTGAGTGAGTGCGTTTCCTGACAGCGTTGATCTATGATAATGACGGCAGCCTGTAAATATATATTTAGGGGGCGTCTCCGTGAGAAACAAGTCGAGACAGAAAATTTTAAAACAGACAGGATCTGGTCAATTCAGATATTGCCAACATCACGAGTTATAGTGAAGATAACAAGATATACAATAAACATCATAAACACCGATACAGTGTCCGAACTGTGTCCAATATTTACTTAATATTAGGGCTGTCACACTGCCCAAATAATCCGATATAAGTTATCGCGCTTAATATGTAATTACCCTGTGCGCCCTGTCTCTGTCTCGGACCCTATATCAATGATTAGACGGGACAAGAGTATCTGTCGACATACGTATCATTAAGTAAATGTCATCTCAAGAGACTGACAAGTCTCGGGATGTAACGCGAGACTAACTGTTTCACGAGACAAGGTTTTGTCGATGATCGCTTGAAGTCTAATGGATGCAAGCTCCTTCACAGCGCATGACACATATTACACTATCTCGGTATCAGAGGACATTAATGGGCTGTCACTGTGAGGAGTTTGTGGCTGCTGCATCAACGGTAGACAACACTCAGTAATGGCTGCTGGTCAAGACTTTGGTGACAGGAGATTAAATATCGCTCTGACAGGACTGACTGACTATGGTTACGCGCTTTTAGCAATATTCCAGCAATATTCCAGCAATACCAAAAATGGGCTTCCCACATTGTATCCATGTGGGGAATCGAACCCAGACCTTCGGCGTGACGAGCGGACGCTTCAACCACTTGGCTACCTCACCGCCCCGCTCAGACATGAATATTCGTGATGTATTTGGTAGACATAGGGAAATTGGGCAGACCAGAAGATCGACTGACTGACTGACTGAGTTTGGTTTTACGCCGCTTTTAGCAATATTCCAGCAACATCACGGCGGGGGACACCAGAAATGGGCTTCACACATTGTACCCATGTGGGATTCGAACCCGGGTCTTCAGCGTGACGAGCCAACGCTTTAACCACTAGGCTACCCCACCGCCCCCCAGAAGATCGAACCAGTGTTTCCATGAAAACTGACCCGTGGTGATCGGGAGTAATATTGGTTACCAGCAGCCTAGTGTAGGTTGAGGCGACAGAATTGATCGGGTGATCAGCCTCGGTTGATCGATGGTCATGATATCAGTCACTGATTTTCTGGTCCATACTCGATGACTAAATTGACTTAAACATAGTTTATAAACAAATGTGAAAGGGATTGGGGACAAGTTATCCAACTTAAAATACCCGCTCACTAATATGATGGTTTAGGCTTGAGTCGTATAAAAATACTGGATGCGCCAGGTGTTAAACAACAAATAAATTTACAAGTGACCTTTTTATGGTGTAATGCATCTGAAAGAAAGTCAAGTTTACAGTCATCCAGTAGCTCGTCTCTGTTCGACTCCCCATGTGATTGATACAAAGTGGTATGTGGTCATATACAAAGGCCACAGCTGGGTCACAAATCAGTTTTGTTTCAACGTTGGTCACACCGAGTCCTTGGATTGGTGACCGTGTTTGGCAAACTAGGTATCGAGTCCTGCCCCACAACGAAGCACATGTGAGACATGTGGTCACACCTTAGGCCAGTGAGTTTGTTCCACTGTCCACCCAGCAGTGAATGGGTACCTGGTGGGATGACTGTTGACCTTCTAGCGCCTCACAGGCAGCTTGCGTTGTTGTGCACACTGATGGATTGACCGGGGTAATAATGTTAGTACTTTTAGCATACACCTTGTGTTTGGAAGTTAGCGCAATATAAGTACACACATTATTATCATTCATTACTACAAAAAACAGTCCGTTTGGCTCAAAAGCGGACCGATGAATTGCAATCTAACTCGAAAACTAATGAACAAAACATACTCAATGAAACGCTGATCATAATCAAAACATCATACCCACTCTGTGAGGTTTTTGCAGAATTTTTGTCCTAAAAATGATAAAGTTGTTTAACAAACTATCATTAAAATATTGACACAGTTCACTGTTTGTTACGAGGGGAGGAGTGCAGAGAAAGGGACAGCCAGGTGTTCAAGAAGCACGTTCACAGACAAAGTTATTTATTCATTAACCTGTGCTGTGCTGTCTCCATCCGTTCTCGAACACCAGGCTGTCCTTTTCTCTGCACTCCACCTCTCCGCCACTGTCGCTGCATTACGTCACATTATTTCCCCCAGCAGTGAATGGGTACCCGGTAGAATAAGATGGTAACAGCTCCAACTGTCTTAGGGGTGGGACCATAGTCCAGTGGTAGACTGACTGACTGACTGAGTTTGGTTTTACGCCGCTTATAGCAATATTCCAGCAATATCACGGCGGGGGACACCAGAAATGGGCTTCACACAATGAACCCATGTGGGGATTCGAACCCAGGTCTTCGGCGTGACGAGCCAACGCTTTAACCACTAGGCTACCCCACTGCCCATCCAGTGGTAGAAGTGTTTGCTCGTCACGCCGAAGACCCGGGTTCAATTCTCCCCATAGAGGAGAGCGTGTGAAGCACGTTTCTGGAAAATCCACCCACCATTCACAGGCTGCTTTGGTAGTAAACTCCCCAGGGGAGCTGAGAATGAAAATCGAGTGCAACCTCGTATAGTGACCGAGGTAATAATAAAATCTATTGTGATCCAGGCGTATTTGAGCAGTTACAAATTGAAAAGTGAATGGTAACTACGATGGCGGCACTGTAACCAGCAGCAGCTAAAAATGAAACCATTAACTGCAGCATTCACAAAGTCCATTAACCATTTACCATCAATCAAACACCGTAATTTGATCGTTGAATAAATTGACAACGCCACACAATACGCTTAACTGAACAAACTGGAATATTAAACACACCCGAATCAGCGGAACACGGTCTGTCATATGATAATTAAAGGCTTATCTGTTTCTCGAGGTAGCACACAATGCTGTGCAACCTATGATAAGCAATTACTTGAGACAGAACCCAGTCAAACCCGACTGGTTCTGCCGCAGTGGGATACTAGATACAATCACCTAAACAAATAAACAACAAAGAGGTCCGAACAAAGCTTATATTTAGAAAACAATATTAACTCAAGAAATCAATGCTTTTCTTTTTCTGTCAGTGCTGTTGTCATTTTTTTCGACATGAGTTAAAGTTTGTTTCTAGATTTCTGTTCAAATGCTTCAGAGGAAATATTTCCCTTAATGTTTACACTGTCATCGGTGACGTCATCAGTGATGTCATCGTTGTAAGAACAATCATGAGTGGATTTGGAAATAATGAATGTTTTAAATCAATTGTATCTGCCACATACAGTGAGCTACATTTGTAACGAACATTTATATATATCGAGCTGATGGATTTAACGAATTATATATTTTGTCGCCGCTATTTGATGTATGATTTTGTAGTATGTTTGTAACGAACTGCTGTTGTACGTTGTTTATCATTTGAGCTCGTTATAACCTAAGTTCGCTGTATTCGAATATGAATGATATGTTCGTCACCTAGCTGGATGGATTCCGAGGCTATGGTCGAAAATATTCATGGGTTGGTGTCTTGTCTGATTGCGTGTCAACGTACTGCGTAGGACATTGTTCATGATATCACTCACTCGGGTATTTACCAGCCACCGCCATGTTGGTGATTATTGCTACGTGCGACCCTTTACAAACAATCAGTGTTTACGACGAAGTAGTTTGTAATACACTCATGTCACAGTGAGTGAGTGAGCATGGTTTTACGCCGCTTTTAGCAATATTCCAGCAATATCACGGCGGGGGACACCAGAAATGGGCTTCACACATTGTACCCATGTGGGAAATCGAACCCGGGTCTTCGACGTGACGAGCGAACGCTTTAACCACTAGGCTACCCCACAAACCCCTCATGTCACAGACCACAGAGTATCACAGATTGAGGTCAAAGAGTAGCCAAGAGTGAAACTTATTGAAATGATGCCCATGGAATTATCTAACTTCCTCACAATTACCCGTCCATTAAACTGTAAGGACTGTATCCATATTGACACCGGGTGAGTTTCGATTGTTTGGTATTTTTAACTCAACGCCGTTCAATGATATTCTGTACTGAAACCCATTTAACGATTTTCTGAAATGAACCCCCGTCCAGTGATATTCAGAACTGAAATCCGTTCAATGACATTTTGAACTGAAATCTGTTGAAATTTTCCATTTTAGAAGTATGTTTCTTGCAATGAAACCGGATGTTCAATGAAATCCGGATACCTGAGTTTTCCTGGACGTAAACCTTTAGAGGATGAGCCCTGATCTGAAACCTTTCTAGGGCTTTCTGGGATGAAACCTTTCCGAGAGTGGCCCCTGATCTGAAACCTGTTTAAGGGCTTCCTGGACTGGAAATTGTTCATGGACATTCTT